>NC_048298.1:211254381-211399182 GCF_013100865.1 Trachemys scripta elegans
CGGGGGGAGCGCGCCTCCCCCCCGCCGAGCGCCGCCGGAGTGCCCCCCCCGCGGAATACCGCGCCGCGCTCCCCCCGCCGTCCCTTACCAGGTGCCACCCCAAGCATGTGCTTGGGTGCCTGGTGCCTGGAGCCGGCCCTGGAACCCAGGAGAGCGGATTCAAATAGAGAGGGAAAATAATTTTATAAGGTTAAATTAGAATGGATTCCTGACATAATTAATGAGTGCTGATATTATCACTAGAGCTCTAAAAGATCATATCAAAAGGCTTGGTTTGCAAATATCTTTGTTCTTCAAATTGATATAATACACCAGTGCAATCCAGAGCTTCTTCATGTGTAGCTCTCTTTTAGAACAATCTCCATCTGCTACTACATGGTATTGTAAAACTTAATATCAAAAGTAGCTCTAGAAATCAAAACTCCTGCCCTGAACCCGCTGCATACCAATAGAACCTTTAAATTGTGCTCTCCCTCTTCCCCCCCCCCCCAGCAATTACCAGTCATCTCTGGTTAAAGAAAAGGGTTGAGAGTGACAGGAAAGTTTTGGTTTCTGAAAACAGCTGGGCCACTGATGCACTGTGTGGCCTTGAGCAAGTCCTGTAACTTCTTTGTGCCTCAGTCAATTAGTTAATCAGTTGTTAATCTGGATGAAAACAGAATGGACCTCAGTATGCTCCAGTACTTAGTATGTACCACACACTGCTGCTGAATGAAGCATTCCTGGCTAAATAACCCGCACAAGCAAAACAAAACGAAACCAGCAATACCTGGTGGCAACATCCAATGTCAACACCATTGTTTGGGTTGTGTTTTGAACCCTTTGTACAGTTCTAGATTTTCATGGATTGAAAATGGTATTTTATGAGTGAGCAAACCACTCTATATAATTCTAAGTGTAATGCTTTGTATTAGCTTAAATTTAAAGCTCCTGCTGTCTCCTTTCTTGCAATCTTTACAAAAGTTTAATTTATATCCCAAGTACAAACCAATGGAAAAACCTGAAATAACATATTGTACATAGTCCCAGAACATATTGATATAGATACACCCAAAACTCTTCTACATGCTGTTACCCGTCTTCTGCTTGGAATGGTTCATCAAGAAATGAACTATTCCTATTTTAAAATATTTTTCTTTTCAGAATAATTAATCAAATAGCTCTGCGATCCACAATGTGCAATAAATCCCACTTCAAAAAAACCCTCTCAGAGTAATAAAACCATATACTATGCAAAAATATATAATTCATTTCTTTTAAAGGAATACCAGACTTGAGCCCCGGTTCAGCAAAACAGTCAAGTACATATTTAATTTCAAGCACATGAATAATCCCATCCCTATTCAGCAAAGCATTTAGGCATGTATTTAATTTTAAGGGCTATGATGAATACAGGAATAACTAGGGATGGCTTACTCATGTTCTCAAAGTTAAGCATCTGCTTAAATTCTTTGCCGACTTGAAGCCTAAGTAACTTGCTAAAACAATAATCTTAAAATGCAGTAGAAAACTTCAAGGGGGTTATTGAGTCAGCTAATAGCTTTACCTTCTTTAAACACCATGTAACTCATGAAATCCTATAGGTCTTGGTTTGTAGAGTAAGCATTTTTTCTGATCACTTCCGGATGATTTTGTAGCATGTTTTTAAGGTCTGCCTAGGTTGTTGGGTGCAAAAGTCATTGCTGTCTGATTGCGGTTCAGTGTCTGATATGAAATAAATCCAGTTTCCAGTGGGCAGGTGTCTACATCACAAAACCACCAACACAATTTGCACCTTCCTTGACCATTTCAGCAAAAGACTTCAGTGAGTGAATGGGCATTCAGGAATGAACTACCTGCTCATCCCAATACAGCTGGATTTCTCCAGAGCAGAGTAAAAAAAAGCACAGTGAAAGGGTAAGGTGGGGAAGCTTGCATTGTTGACGCTACTGAAGGCTGTGCTTTACCTGCTCTGTGGACAGGGCCGGATTAACTCTCCTGTGGGCCTGGTGCTATTAGATTTTGTGGGGCCCCTGTATACAAGTCTTTTTCCTAATTTAAAACAAAATAATCACAATTATGGCATTGTGAAGTTTGGGTGCAGGAAAGAATTCTGACCTGGGGCAGGGGGTTGAGGTGCAGGAGGGGGGTGCGAGGTGCAGGCTTTGACCAGGAGGCACTTATCACAGGTGGCTCCCAGCCAGAGGCGCAGCAGAGCTCAGGCAGGCAGCCTGCCTGCCATAGCCCCACACCGCTCCCGGAAGTGGCCGGCTGGTGGCACATCTCTGCGTGCCCCTGGGGGGAGGGAAACAGCTTGTCTCCGTGAGCTACCCGTGCCCACAAGTGCCGCCCCCACTGTTCCCATTGACTGGTTTTCGGGAGCAGCGTGGGACCACAGCATGCAGGCAGCCTGCCTGAGCCCTGCTGGACTTTTAGCGGCCCAAAGATCGCAATCGACTGGCAGAGGCTCCAGGATCGACCAGTTGATTGTGATTGATGGGTGACCACTGAATTGTATATAATTATGGATTTATTTTTGTGGGGCCCCCCTTAGCCCAAGGCCTTGGGCTGCAGCCCCTAAAGCCCCTGAGTTAATCCAACCCTGAGTGGATAAATGGAAAACTTCAATTTCTAATAGAGATGGGACAAAATTAATACTGCTGAACCTTGAGGTACTTTGGCTATGGAGTCTAGTTTTTGGTTTGGCCCATCATTAGTTTCTAGAGAAGATAATCTATCACCTTTCACAAGTAGTACATTCTTTTGTCTGTCATCTTTGACATTTCCAGAGCTCTGAAAAACCTACATTCCCTTCTCTGACTTGTTACGTGCTTTGAGTAAAGCAGGGATGTGTTATTAGTTAAGCAGAGCTGGGACTCTAAAAGACACTGAAGCGCCAGGTCAGTGAGACCTGGCATGTTAATCCATCTCAGATGACAAACCATTCATTCCACAGGAAACAATGTCTCCTACAATGAGAACTAATGATTTTGCATGTTCTGTGACTCTATTACCTTGTGTTAATATGGAACATAAGGCATGCCAACTCTCTGTCAACTCGATAGAAAAGTGCTGTTCTTTTGGCCTACGTGTGCCAAGATCAATAAAATTACCATTATAAAATACATCTGTTACCATCACAGTATCACTAACCTCAGTGACTGGAGGAGTAATTTTATAGTATGAAGAGGCTCCACAAGTGTCAAGGTATGGGGAG
Organism: Trachemys scripta elegans; assembly: GCF_013100865.1. Classification (NCBI taxonomy): domain Eukaryota; kingdom Metazoa; phylum Chordata; order Testudines; family Emydidae; genus Trachemys; species Trachemys scripta. Next base: position 211,257,578 of record NC_048298.1, read on the forward strand.
AACCACATTAGTTTATACACAGTTCTCAATATCTGGTTGGGTTTCAGAAAGATGCTGTCACTACAGATGCTTTTACAATTAATCAGACTCTTGTCTTTTCATTTCGAAAAGCCACCATCTGGTAGTGTTTTTCTGGAGCTGAAAACAGGGGTGTTTTGGGTTAGTGCTCAGCATTGTATCAATGAAGCAGCAACAATACTATCAAAAAAGGTTGAACTGTAGGAAGCAGATCTGGAAAGACAAGCTGTGTTGGACAGGTGCAAATGGGGAAAGGACATAAAACACCCTCTGAAAAGAGGAAAACAAGCTTCAAGACAAGGAGCCAAATTCTGGCCCAAGTTACATAGTACAACCTACTGACTTCTTGGGTAATGTTGAGGAAAAAATTTGGCCTCAATTTTAAATCATGAGGGATGGAACAAATAGAAACAGAGGCGAATGACCTAGACTTGCACTACTTATTTGCTCAGCACAAAGAGTTCTTATTTGAAATATCACTTTCATTTTTGTTTTCTGCTCTCAACATTTCTTTAATTAACTGTCCCAATTTGAAGAGATGTATACTTGTGTGTTCTGATGAATTGCTAAAAGTGTGGGACTTGACTTATTTTGGCTCATCTTCCCTAAGTAATTGGGTGCATGGTGTGGGTAGCGTTTGTAGATATTAACCCCTATTAGAGTATGTCTGTACTACAGCTGGAAGGTATAAATTCCAGTTTGAGGAGACGTACCCATGACACTACCGTGGATCGAACTAGCGCACTAAAAACAGATGCGTAGCTGCGGCCCGAGTATGTACCTATAGTCTTGGACTGGATTACAATCTGTTTTTAGTGCGCTAGCATCGTGGGTATGTCTCCTTGAGCTGGAATTTACACCTTCCAGCTCAGTACACCTATACTGTGACGTAGGATCCACTAACCGCAGGTGGTACCTCCTCCTGGCCGTCCTGGGGATTAGCTCTGCCAGGCATTTCACCCTCTTCTGGCAGTGTCTTCACCCATCCCATCTCACTCCAGAAACCACAGCCTCCTCTTTGTGACTCGGCCCTCCGGCCGGGTCATTATGTAGTTTCCCCTTCCAGGGATTACCTAAAGTCCCTCCATGCAAACCATCTCAGGCAGTCTTCTCTGGCATTGCCCAGTGGCCAGTAAGGGAATACGGGCTCACCCATTACTCCGGGTTCCAGTCCAGGAACTCTGACCTGCTTTCCCACAGCTCTTGTTGTCCCTTCCCTGGACTCCTTCCTACATCTCCTGGTTCCCCTCCTTTCTCTAGGTGTACCAGGCCCAAACCCTTCTCCCTCTTCCCAGGGAGTAGCTGCAGCCTTTGCCAGTAGCCCGTCTGTTGCCAGCTTCATCGCTCAATAGGCCCCGCTTGTTCCTGCCCAGCTGAACCTGCTTTAAATCAATTCTCTGTTTACTGGCTCCCCCTCCAGGTGCAGCTGTGGAGTTAATTGGCCTGCCTGGCCATCTTAACCCCTTCCAGTCTAATGGGAGGTGGTCAAGCTATCACACATAACCTTAGTTTATTTTGCTGGCTCAACTGTGCCTGTGAGTGTGGCTTTTATGAAGGGGCTTTAGGTGAACTCTGTCTTTGACCATAATAGTTCGCCGCATACTTTGCACCTTGTTCAATGACATTGAAGTAGATTTAATCAGCTAGCACGTAGGGCCACATTTTCAAAAGTGCTCAGGACCAGATTTTCAACTGCCCAAGACCCATAACTGAGACAATATTTTCAAAGAGCTCAGCTCTCAGATGGGCATCTAAATATGGGCCAGATTTTCCCAAGTGTTCAGCACCCAGGAGCTCCCATTATGACACTTATAGTCAGATCATAGGGGCTCATCATGTTGGGTGCTGCTGAGCCTTTTAGAAAGGCTGGCCCCTGAAGGTAGTTGAAGGCTATGGAAAGACTTCTATTGACTTCAATGGGCTTTGGATCAGGTCCTTATTGAGGTCCCTAAATGGGAGCTGAATGCCTGCAAAATCTGGCCCCATTAGTGGGTGCTGAGCCGTTCTGCAAGCTCTGGCCCCAGTGAACAGGTTGGTATCACAGCAATGCAGAAGACATGTCTCCAAGCACATTGGCTTTTGGCTTATATAATTCCATTTACAACCCCTACTTGGTGTCACCACCTTTTCTGTGAGAGTGGGGCAGAGACAGCACTCCTTAACGCCTCATGCTGACATGAGCAAAATCCATTTAGCTCCTCAGCAGACTGAATGAGTAGTGCAGGCTAGCAGTTGCTCTTTGGCAGTTACATTAACAGTGCTCTCTGATAAAAAGAAAACCAATGAAACATATTCTGATTAATCACTCCAACTTATCTGGTGGGAAACAATGAACACACTCATCGCTAAGAGGTTATTTTCTCACACTGCAACATTCCCACATGCCAGTGACTTGGAAAAAATGCCTCTTATAATGGGGGAGAAGGGGTTTAAATTCTCTGGCCAGCCCGCAGGAGAAGACATGTTTCAGGAAGTATTACTGCAGGCATTCCAGGGCTGCTATAGCTCTCCTAAGTATGGGAAGTCTCTCAGACTTCCCAACGACACATTGTATTTAACAGCCTGCATTCTTTCCCAGTGTCTCCTTTCATTTTAATAGGAGGTATTTTCAGTCCAAATGGCATTGCCGAAGAGAGGCAGAACAGATGAGAGAATGCTTTAGCGGGCTTGTTTTCTGGGATTCGTCCCTTAACAAAAGAATGAAATGCTTAAAAAAAAAAAAGGAAAGAAACCTATGCTACAGTGAAAAGAATAAAGGTGAACTAAGTCATGAAAAAACTTGAGTGAGTTCAGAAGAGATAAGCAGCAAACAGCTTCCACCCCCAGAATAGTACTAGGATGACATGGAGGAAGGTCATAGTCTATGCAATGTATGTTCATATTCATTAGGAAAAAGGAAGGCACCTGTAAAAACAGAGTGTGAGAACGGAGGGGTCATTATAAAAGATGCAGTGATGTGTAATTATATTGGCACAGCGGGTACCAGGAATGCATGGGAACCTCTCTCTTCTAAAGGGGATAAAAACAAAAATGAGAAAAAGAGCAACTACTCTATCAGTCACATCACTGAAAACCTACAGAGCAACGTCTGGTTATTTTACTGTGGTTAAACCACAAGAATGGCACACAAGAAATAGGAGTCTATTCCTAGCGCTGCTGACCGTGAGTAAGCCACTTAACCTCTTTGTGCCTCAGTTTCCCTACCCAGGATAATAATGCTTCCCTGCCTAACATGGATATTGTGAAGCTTAATTCAATAATGTTGTAGCATTCTTTGAGATCCTCTGATGGAAAGTGCGATCTGCTGCCATTGCTTTTTTCATAATCACAAATGTAATGCATATAGATTTAAACATTAGAACTAGACAGCAGCTGTTTTTCCAGACTGCATTGTATGGTGCTGTGCACCAGTTAAGTATGTACAGTGCAGAAATGTACATGACTGGAATGTTACTGTTTTAACTTAATACTCAGGAAAGTCTGGAAATTCAAAGTTAGGGATCCCAGGGCAATCTAAAATCTGCCCTCTCACATATGCATTCTAGTGTCTGTCATTACAGTGGGCCATGAGACATACTGTTTGCCAAATATTTTTTTCTTCAAATATGGATTCACTAAACAATACTCCCACCTAAAACATTAAAAAAATGGCAGCACCAACATGACATTTGCTGACCATCCCATTGTTCGCTCTGTGTGTGTCACATCCCTCCCATCCAGCCCTTTGTCTGTCTTGTCTATTTAGATCAGTGGCCCTGAAATTTCACATCACCCCCACCACAATCCTGACCCCCCACCCAGGGAGCTGGGGCTGGGGCCATGGCTTGGGGGGGTGTATATGGACAGGGATAAGGGGGCTGAGGCTGGGGCACAGCTGGGGGCGGGTCTGGGGCCAGAAGTGGAGCCATGGCTGGGGGTGGAGCCAGAGCTGAGCTGGGGCAGAGCAGGGCTGGCTGTTGCTCCCTCCCCGCCCTCCATGGGGGCTGGTCCAGGCCCTTCTGTGCCCCCCAACATTCCTCCATACCCCTCCAGGGGGTGCACCCCACAGTTTGGGGACTACTGATTTAAATTGTAAACTCTTTGGGGGCAGCAATTCTCTCTTACTCTGTATGTACAGCGCCTAGCACAATGGACCCCAGTCCTAGATAAGGCTCTTAGGTGCTACTGTAATACTATTAAAATAAATAAACAATCATATGAAGTATAGAAATAATTCACACACTAATAGTATTAAACAGATACATAGGAAGAGACATATTGGTTTGCCACTCCAAAATGGGGAGAATGTACTTGTTTTGTTTTCGAAAGACCAAGGTAAAATCTAATCTAATCCTTGCTCTCCCTCTATAATATATTGAGAGACATGTCCAGTAACAGACATCATGTTTCCTTCCTGCTCACCCCTCAATGGCTTTCCACATATACTGGTGTTCCTATCCCCTCACACCCGCGCTCAGCCCCTCCAAATGGAAATGCTTTTTCTTACCTGCTTGTTTCTTGCCTATGCTGTGAAAGCCCAAATCACCATTTTTCCTTGAGGTTTTCACTCAGGGCAAGCATGATTTATAGACATTTGCCTGTGTCCCACTCTTATTTTCTGCATTCTGTATCCTCCTACCCCCGTTCCCCCACCCCAGAGTCCCTCTTCCATCAAAACACCACATCATAAAATTCCTTTGGGTGGGGGAACCTTGTGGCTGGCATTTGCTTCTCCACCCTCCCCCTACCGACCTTGAGGATGGGAGTTCTTCAGGCTCCTCTGATGTTGATGCTGATGCTGCTCTTCAATCCGGTCCTGAATAGCTAATCTTCACCATCTGGGTCATTGCCTCTCAAAATGGCCAGATGGACTCTACTTTTTTTTTTTTTTTTTGGCCAGTGAATGGGCTCCTGGGGCAAAGTGGACTCAACTGGAGGGATCTTTACCAGCTGTTCTTCTGTCCTAGGGGTTGGGCTTCTGGACTGTAGCCATCCTCCTCAGACTTTTCATGCTATGTCCAGTGGTGGATTGCTGCAGACCAAGTGCTAACCCTACAGCCACTTTTCAGCCAGCAGGTGACACTGGAAGACAGGTGTTAGGTACCAAAGCGCTCTTGGATATTTGAATTAAAGTTGCATCAAATCAGAAGTCCTTCAGAATGCTAATCGTTATTGTTTACTCGTGATAATGTTGAAAGAGGAGAGTTCACATTAGGGGTGTCTCATTTGCCAAAATGAACAGTTCTGCATTTGGTGAAAAAAAATTCCCAGATGGAGCTGTGTCTGTCAGGTTATAGCCTGAAGCGAACACAAGGCAAACCTCAACTACAGTACACCTTAACCTGAAGCACTGTGGCCACGGCCGGGATCAGTAACAGACGTACGATTTACATACTGGGGAGATGGGTTGAATGGTAAAGTGCTACACAATTTCGCATGATTTAAAATCTCCATTTCAGAGACCTGAGGCTGAACTAACAAAGGCGTTTGCAAGCCAGCATCGAGGTGCATTGGCAAAGCTACGCAAAGAATTATGCAGATTTTCTGCCTGGTTTGTACAACGCTTCATTGGGAAGCAAATGTTACTATCCTCATTTTTATGAGCACCAAATTCAATTTTTAAGTTTAAAAAATCCACACGCTGCATTTTTCTTGCAAGCAAACAAATGCACAAAAACACTAATTTGCCTTAAACATTTACATCCTCAGAAGCAGCGAGGCTGGCATCCAGTCAATCCATTAACAATTAATGTAAACTGCCTGTAGGTATTGTCCAACTGTTTCATTGTGTAGCACCCCTGACCTTTCCACTGCTCCTTTCAAGCTCATCTGGTGAATCAATCCATTTGGGATCTGTATGTGTAATGCTGCTCTCACAGTTCAGGGCAGTGGCACCTGAATAAATTCCCTCTCATGGTCCAGCAAGGGCTCGTCACCTGTCTTGTCTCTTAGGCAGAGACCCTGTGTCTCTCTCCGGCCTGACAGGGTTTTCCAGGCTGCACAGTTCCCTACCTACTCTGTGAAGTCCCCACCAAGCTAGACTGACTCAGTAGGCCTGCTTTGCTTTTCTCCTCAGAGACTACAAACAGCATAATTGCCCAGAGTTACAAGATACCACACAGCTTTTCCTAAGCAAGCACATTTATTCTTAAGGTGAAAGCATTACAGAGAAAACATATTAAAACAATAAAAGGACCTAAACACAGGCTAATAAGCTAACCAGAAGTCACCCCTACTAGTCCAACAAGGGCTCTGAGAGGTGGTCAGTCCTTCCAACCCTATACAGGTGTTGCTCCGTGGTACCAGTTCATAAATGTCTTGGCCCACAGTCACTCCTTTATACTGTTGGGGTCTTTGATCTGCAGAGACATAAATAGGCAACCAGCCAGACACAGGTCCCCTCCTCAAGGTGATGTTCAAGGTTGGGTCTTTGCACAACTGGAGGTGATAATTTGTATTCACCTCCCCCTAGGTATTTCTTAGGAACCCCACTTAACTTTGTTTGTCGGGCACATTGTTTAAAATTGTCCTTTGAAGCTCATAACCTTTCCAAAGGCTTACACTGGCCATGTCTCTCCCCTAGAAAAGTTACATACAACCCCACAATAATACATAAACTTTGCATTTTTAATACACAACGAACTCCTAAAATACTTAAACTTAATTCAATACAATTTAATTTAATCTAGAGAGTTTTGTCCAGGATACTGTAGGAAATTGCCATATCTTTCACAGCTGCAACATTTCTCCATGACCCCCCCCCCCACTGGTAGTTAATAGATCTTGACTTGATGCTTCGCCACAGCTCCTAGGCTGGAACTGAACTGTTATGTTCAGCCCCCCTCCTAGGGCTGCCTGCTGATCCTTCTTCTTTACATTGACTAATTAGCAAAACAGACATTTCTGTGGAAAATTTGTCCCTCCCCCCCACCCCAATTGAAAATTTTCAAAATGTGAAATTTTGAAACCAGCTTTAACACCAATGTTCCTGTTATAGTTTGAGTGAACCCACCGCCTGCCCCCAGTGATATTAGTGGAATCTAAGCGATTCAGAGTTAAAGAAAACATTCCATACTAAACTGGCACCAAAATGGAGAAAGGAAACACAAGCATAATGGTGTGACAGACGGATGAAATCCTGCCTCTATTGACGTTAATGTAAAAACTCCCATTGACTTCTCTTGATTTTATAAGGGTGAACTTGTCACTCTTTATGGGCAAGAGTGCTCAGTGCTGGACTAACTCCACTTCCACTGTACTGAAGTTAATGGATGGGATCAGAGTTCAGTTAACCCTGAGCACTATTGAAAATCCCACCTGTGATTCTAAATTAAATTTTAAAACCCCCTCTAATTTTCTACATGCAGTTTTGCACAAGCCTGTTTGTAAATACACATACATTTGCATGTGCCAATAAAATGCCTACTAATCCAACTACTGCATCACCACATGCAGATAAAATGCTATGTGCACATATGTTGTAAGTCCATGAACAAGCTAGCCTGCACAAAGCAGAGATGATGTCTGAAAATATGGCCCCAATGTTCCTTCTTTTTTCACTTCATGCAATGAATTTCATATTTGTAATTAGGCAGTGGTTTGTACTTTACAGTCCCTCTATTTTTTGTTCTTTCGAAAAAGATAAAGACAGGCGGTAAAATGTAATAATTTTCTACTAGTAACCTGGAATTCTAAGCGAGCCAATGAAAAGAAGAAAAATACGTGGGATTTGTTTTTCCACAGAGTAGAAAAAGAGTAGAAGGGGAAACAGAGGCACTGAAATTTGTCCAAAATCAGACATGAGGTCAGGGGCAGAGCTTTGAGTAGAGGCCTGGTCTCCTGAGTCCCAGTCTAGTGCACTAGGCAACAGACCACATTGCCGCTCAGATTGATGAGCATCTCCTTCTCTCTCATTCATTCTTTACTGTCACCCCCATCCTCTCTTATCTGTCCTCTTTCCCTCCTCCAAGCTATGGTGGTTCTCCTCCCTTATTCCTCTTTTTCTGCTCTCTTTGCTCCCATATAGAGTCCATTGTCAAGCTGCAATCCTCCCCATTTCTGGATGAGATGCCCCTTTAGCCTTAGGCTAGGAGGAGCCTCTCTTGTCAGATTGAGGCATTTTGAAGGGCAGTGTGGGGGAGCCAGAAGCGTGGCTGCTTGCTCTGTACCTGTTCTGTCCATAAATAGAAGATTTGAATATCTAGGGCTCTCAGTCTGGCACCTTTTATGAGCACTTAATAAATAAATAAAATGCAGACTATTTATCAGAGAAATCAGACTGGCTCCTTTGCAGCTGTTCCTGTCTCTTGGGCAAATGCATATAATTAGATAGGATTTTTTTTAATTAAAAAAACACTTGAATAACCAATTTGGAATCACTCCAGTCAATTGGATAAATGTGTATCTAGGCAAATTTTAAAATCTATGCTTAGTACCAGATAGATGGAGCCTCTCTAGTTTACTGGAGAGATGTGTATTGGGGCAGTTTTAAAATCATTTTTCTGTGGCCAATAAGCAATGATCTTTTAGGACTGGTCAAATCCAGATTTATGTTTTAAGGGGTGTTTTTACTGAGAATCACGTTAGTGATCTGGGCCAAGATAGACAGAAAGCACTACCAGACTATTGTTACTATTTTCACAGGACCAAGCCAAGCTATTCTCCTGCTCGTGCCCAGCAATAAAACAATTCTTTTGGCACTCCCAGCACTTGCAAACTGTCTCAATGAGATCCCCTTCTTGTGAAGATAGGTATATCTAAACATAGGGAAATTCACCCATGCCCCCCCTTTTATTTTTTACAAGAACCAAAAGCAAGTCTGATTGACATGAGATCGTACATACAGGTACATCTTGGTATGAATGAGGGAACAGGCTTTGCTTGTACTTAGTGTCCCATACTATTGACTTTTTAAAATTATTTTACCCAGTAATACTCCATATGTTTGCATTGCAGTCAGGGAACAATAGGAGAGCCCTCCGGTGGTTAATTTTACATCTGTATAGTCTGCTGGATTGAAACCAAGATTGTGTAGCCTAATGGATAAAGTATCTGGGTTATGTTGCCAGGACAGTGAATTCAAATCCCAAGGGGGGAGGTTATTAGAAATTCCTCCTCTCATTTTCAAATGCATATCACGTTTTCATCACTTCATCTTTCTCATCCCCGAATACCTGAAAAATCTTTTGTTTCAAGAAGCATAACACACAAGATTATTCTCCATATTGTTTGCAGGACATGGTGCCTGTATATAGGACCTTATCCTGCATGGGGCTCAGCGGCCTCACCTCCCTCTGACTTTGCCAGGATTAAAGAGAATACCTTTGACAAGGCAGCCAGCTCTCCCTAGCACTCCACATACAAAAATAAATAGCCTAAAAGACAGCCTTATCATTGTAGCGCCCTCTTCTGGCTAAACTATATAATAACAAAGAGAGGCAAGTTAGGAAAGAAGGAAGACACTTGTTTCATACTATAGGGCTGCAACTATGTACCACACAACAAAAACAACAACCGAGGAACCAAAACCTGTAACAAACCCCGGTGCCAACTCTGTCCAACTCATATCTATTCAAGGGACACCATCATAGGACCTAACCACAACAGCCATACCATCCGGGACTCATTCACCTGCACATTTACCAATGTGACATATGCCATCATGTGCCAGCAATGCCCCTCTGCCATGTACATTGGCCAAACCGAACAGTCTCTACGCAAAAGAATAAATGGACACAAATCTGACATAAGGAATCATAACATTCAAAAACCAGTAGGAGAACACTTCAATCTCTCTGGTCACTCAATAACAGACCTAAAAATGGCAATTCTTCACCAAAAATCTTCAAAAACAGACTCCAACATGAAGCTGCAGAACTGGAATTAATTTGCAAATTGGACACCATCAGATTAGGCTGAATAAAGACTGGGAGTGGTTGGGTCATTACAAAACCTAAACCTAATTTCCCCCATACTAATTTCCCCCTACTGTTACTCACACCTTCTTGTCAACTGTCTGAAATGGACCATTCTCATTATCACTTCAAAAGTTATTTTTCCTCCCTTGATATCCTACTGTTAATTGAATTGTCTTGTTAGACTGACTTTACACTTGGTAAGGCAACTCCCATCTTTTCATGTGCTGTGTATTTATACCTGCTACTGTATTTTCCACTCCATGCATCTGATGAAGTGGGTTCTAACCCACGAAAGCTTATGCCCAAATAAATTGGTTAGTCTCTAAGGTGCCACAAAGACTCCTTGTTGTTTTTGCTGATACAGGCTACCACGGCTACCACTCTGAAATAAATATACTTGTTTCACATTGTAGGGGTTTTTTGCTTGTATTTGTTATAGTGACTATTCAGTAACAGTCACAAGCAAGATGCTAGGTCAGTCGTGTGGTTAGGTACCTGGACTGGGACTCAGGAGGTTTGGGTTCAGATGCTACCTCTACAACAGATTTCCTGCTTGACCTTGGCAAGTCACAATCTGTTTGTCTCAAGTCCCCACCTGTAAACAGGATGATGATAACAATGCTTCCTGCCTCCAACCTTGTCTACGTAGACTGTGGCATGAATGTGCCTCTTATGTGCATGTACTTGGCACAACAGGTCCCTGTTTGCAGTTTGAGCCACTAGACATTACTGTCATTATGGTGCCAGACAGCAAGTGTGAAAAATCAGGACAGGGGGTGGGGGATAATACAAGCCCATATTTTAAAAAGCCCCAAATATCAGGACTGTCCCTATAAAAATCAGGACATCTGATCACCCTGTCATACAAATTATTATTGAGAAGTACCTCACAATCAAGTAGATTAGATTTAGTACGCTTGGGAATATTAAACTAATATAAGTGTACATAGTTTACTGTGCATCACTGGTATTCTTTACATACAAGCTAGGACCTATGCTCTCATATAAAGGATTTCACAGGTTCCCTTGCAAAGAAATATTATTTAAAGTTTTTTCTTTAGGAGACCGTTTTTTTTTTTTTAGGTGACCTACTATTCTCGTACTTATTTTACAGTGCATGAGAATAGTACAATTCGTGGTCTTACAGAGATCCCCAGGAAATGCCACATGGATCTGGGAAGGGAAAGGAAAGGAAGTCAGACAACGAATACACTTCTGCAGCCTATCAGTAGGTGGGCTTTGGAGACGGGATACAATAGAGAGACTGGAGTAGGGAGAGGACCTGTTTTGAACTGTTAAAGCTTTGTGTATTTAAGTGCAGAAAAGGTGCAGTCCAATTTTTCTTTCTATTGGAAGGGATGGCCTTTATGTACAGATATAAAATGGAGTCTCTACTTTCAAGACTACACTAGTAGTCTTTTTTTCCCCACTCCATTTTTCTTTTCATTTCATGACTTTTCATCTCTTCAAGGGCATTTTCTTACATTGCTTATTTCAGCAATGTGGTTATTTCCTTCTACAAAATCCTTTGCAATATAGTTTCAGCTACTTTCACAATGGACTACATGCGTCTATACAAAATTAATTCCTATACAGTCATGCCAATATAGAGAAATTTTACTCATTATTATTTTCTTATGTAGAGAACAACCCATTCTTTGAATGTTTTCAGCTAAAAGTCCTATTGAAACTAAGCTAAATTATACACTTCTTGGAAAACAATCTTACTGTAATATCCTAAGGCCTCTAGATCTCAGACAAATGCTCTTCTTCGAGTTTATAAAAACCAAGATCTTTAGGTTTGCTAGAGCACCTTTGCTATTAGGATTCTTTCATTCCCAATATACATCTGGAGATTTCAGACAATCAAAATTAGTAAGGCACAATTCATTGAGCTATATTTGTTTAAACAACAGTATTTCTCGGCTGCCCTTTTTCAAATCATATAAAACCAAAGGGTGTTCAGAAATTATTAAGCATTGCTGGGTAGGCAAGTGGAATAAAATGCCCTGAAGCATTAAGTCTCACCGAAATCCCACTAGGAAGGGTTTGATTTAGAGCCGATTTGTATGTGCTAGTTTTTGGGAGACTTAGCAGAGGAGCACTTGAAAGCAACAGGGTGTCACAGATGGGCCAAGAGAAGAGAAATGTAGTATGCATGAGAGAGTGGGTTCTATGAAGAGCAAAGGAAACAAACATGCCTATATCCCAACACAAATATAATTGAGTCATCCTATTACCCCTGAATTCTTTGGGACACAGGTTAGGTTGTTTGGAGGGCAGAGAATTGCAGCAGCTGGTACAGGTTACAAAGTTGATCTGTTGAGCAGAATGGCTTAGGAGTAGGGATCCAGTAGTGGAGAGACAGGGAGGGGGTGAGGAGTGTGGGCTCAAATCTCTTGAGAGAGAGGGAAGACTGAGGTAGCTCAGAAACTGGAATGGGCACGGCCTAAATCCAGAAGAAAAAAAAAGGGAGGGGGGGGGAGAAAGGTGGTGTTCGGTGGCAGGAAAATTGGTCAAAATACATGCCTGGCGCTGTGGTTGAAGGTTCCTGATTACACCACGTCCAGGGTGGGTATAAGGTTTGCATTACGTGCAAAGAACAACACATCTGCAACTGTTCACACATCCCTGAAGACACAGCATTTCTCCTAGAAGTGATTGCCCCATAGAAATGCAGACTGATGATAATATCTTAGATACAAATACACACATATCACCTGTAAATATTTAGCTATGTATTAAGGGTCTGATCTAAAGCCCACTGAAATCTATGGAAAGACTTTCATTGACTTAAATGAGCTTTGAATCAGGCCCTAAAACACAACTTATTATATTTATTATTTGTATTGTGGCAGTGCCTAGCAACCCTAGTCATAGACTAGGACCTCAGTGTGCTAGGAGCTGTACAAACACAGCACCAAGTGATGGTCCCTGTCCAAGAGAGCTTACCTGCCACCAATTCAATATCTCCATGGCTGCGAATGGCCTCCACCGTATCTTTCTTTGCAACTGCTGGAATTTGGCCAATACTTAATTAAACTGGGCCTTCTGCTGAGAAGTTAAGACAAAACACAGGAAACACCTCCCCATTTCAATGTTTTGGAGATCAGATTTTCAGCATTTTTGTAAGGTCAGTCATAGGCATTTGTTATTAATTATTAATTATTATTATTATTATTAAAGTGCTGACAGTGTTCTCTGCTCTGTCAAAACAGGCAGACAATATCTGGCCCATAAATTTGTTCACCCTGATCTTTTTAGGATTTAGGGTTTTATTTTTTGGCTCATGTTTGATGGCCTCACTCGGCTTTAAGCCTGATCCTACAAATCTTACTAATGTGCTTAATTTTACTATCGTGAGTAGCCCCATCTGGGATAGCAAAGTTAAGCACTTGAGCAGGTGTTCGCAGATTGGACCATAGTATGCAACAGTCAAACCGCTACATTAATAAATATCAAACCCAAACAAAAGCCTTTACAGATTGGCTTCCAGACATGTACTCAAGCAAGAGTAGCATTTCTCTCTTGGCTTCCGAGAGAAAGGCCCCACATGACACACTATATATTCAAAATGAAATACAGAATAGCCACAAAAATAAGGTAAGTCATAACATTGGCTTCTTTGTAGGATGAACATGTGTTGTCTTTGCCCTTTGGCTGGCTAAAAAGGAACACACAAACGTATTACTGCCATGAAGTTTTAAAAAAAAGAAAATTACACACTGAAAATATGACTGATACGTGAAACCATTTCTCTGCTACCTGGAGGATAGTGAGGCACTTCTGACCCCTCTCCTCCTCCTATGATCACTAAAAATGTATTAAAATGAAAGACACAAAGTGTTTAAAAGAGAAGAACCTGCTGCCTACTGTTGCAGAATAGCCATTCGATACAGGACTTCATACATCAAAAGGGATTGGTAAAGGCTGCTTATTGTATATGTTGTTTTTTTAAAAAGGAGGTAGTTATTACAATTGTACTTGCATCTTCCATCAGAGATAAACCAGTAGGAAAAATAATCCCCATTTATAATCCAAATGCCTGCAAAGGGAGAGCGACATTTTATTGAAAATGTCTTATCGGGATTTGAAAAGGAAACCTCTGAAATGCATGGAAGCCCAATTTTAACATTTTTAAAAAAATCTCTTTAATTTGTTTTCTAGAATACAATAAGCAGCCTTTACAGATCCATTTATTTTCCAAAAGGTCATATGCTTTAAAAGGGAAACTAAATCTTCCTTCAGAATTGTGACAAGGAAAATGGAAAATAGTTACAATGAAAAGTTATCTTTCGACCTCTTAGCATATTAAATAATTTATTTAGCTTAGTTTAAATAGTTTTACAGATAACTACATGAAAAAATATAAAGTAAGGGTCAGTAGAGTCAGAGAGGATTATACCACTGAAATGCTCTCTGTAGTTTCTCTTTGACATTTTATTTTAACTTGTCTCTATATTCTGCACTTTCATGCCACAGACATCAAGGCATTGCATTTTCTCTGCTTTCTTCTCTTCTACTCCCTTAACCAAGATTATAGGCGACAGCATTTAAAATACAAACCGGTTATCACAGTGTTTCTCAAACTGGGGTTGCCGCTTGTGTAGGGAAAGCCCCTGGCGGGCTGGGCTGGTTTATCTGCCCCGTCCGCAGGTCCAGCCGATCACGGCTCTCACTGGCCGCAGTTCACCACTGCTGGCCAATGGGGGCTGCTGGAAGCAGCGGCCAGTAAGTCCCTCAGCCCGTGTCGCTTCCAGCAGCGCCCATTGGCCTGGAGCAGCGAATCGCAGCCAGTCGGAGCCGCGATTGGCCAGACCTGTGGACGGGGCAGGTAAACAAACTGGCCCGGCCCGCCAGGGGCTTTCCCTAAACAAGCGGCGACCCCGGTTTGAGAAACACTGGGTTATCAAGTCAACCTAAATGGCTTCTGCAGTCTTTTCTTTCCAAATTTCCTGCCAGCATAATTACTTAAAGGGAAGGGAATTATCCTGTGGATCAGATAACTCAGACAATCCCTCTCTATATATCTGTTGCCAAATCCCAGTGAAGACTCCCGACTCGAATGAGCCAGGGTAGGAGGAAGATCAAGGATACTACCATGAATCCAGATCACTGAACCATCAGCAAGTAACCAAGCCATGTCTTTCTATGTGGTTATATTTGTTGTTGAGCTTTTCCCATAAGGCAATATAGCACAGATGGTCTTTACTGTTCCACTGCATTGGGCCAGATAAACAAACTTGCTCAAATTTGCCTCTTTGATTGTAGATATTTAACTTACATTGTGAGCTGCATGGGGCAGGGACTATCGCTATATGTTTGTATAGTGCATAGCAAACTTGAATGAGGGTCCCTGCCACACAAATACAATAAAATAAAGTGAAGAAAAACAAAGAGAGGAAGTGGAGAGAACAAGCCAACAGTGAAATATTTCATGGGAGGCAGTGTGGCATAGTAGGTATGGCACTGGACTAAACTCAGGAGATCTGGACTCAATTCCAAGCTCTATTACTGATCTGCTAAGTGACCTTGTGCACTTTCCTCCATGGGTCTCGGTTTCTCCATCTGTGAAATGGGAATAATAATACCAACCTCCTTTATAAAGTACTTTGAGGTCTACCGATGAGCATGGCAATACAAGAGCTAGGCACTATTAGTATAAGGTTTGTATGAGCTGCAGCCAGTATCCTGTCCCTAAATTACAGGCTGAAGAAGTGGTTCGTTTAGCATACTCTGTGTGATGCATGACCCAAAAGTCCTGCTGGTAACTGTGCTTTGTTCCTTGAGTAGAAAGGGACAGGGGTCAAGTAACTAAGCCAACATTACAGACAAACAAACATAATGTTAACTTCTTGGGCCACAACTGCTACTAGAAAATTAATGATCAGCAGGTTTTCAAAGCCCAGGGTGTTAGAGCAGGAATAGTAAATATTGAAATAGACAAGACATCTGTCTTTTTGCTACCACATAGAATCCTCTTAATTGACAAACCCTGATTGATAAACAGGGAACATCTGGGTGAAATGGCTGTCCTGATTAAGGGCCCCATCCTGCATGCTACAGGCCAGGGTTGTGAGACAGCATCACTGGGGCACCTGTAGAGCATGGTGCTTTGTTATGGTCTATCCACGTGAAGGTAGTTGAGGCGACTTCTAGCTAATGGGCCAGTAACAACATTGTGCCCAGAATACATCACGAGACACGGAACTGGTTGTGAAATACAGTTTCATGACAACTTCTAGAAGCACTTCCGTGGCAGGGCCTCATGGCTGCTCTCTATTATCAACCTCTCCTGGTGTCTGCTTTTTGGCACACTTTTTATGGCAATACATACTGCAGGTGGCGTGAAGATTTTGAAATAATTGTAATTCCCAATCCAATTTCCACTGACTTCAAGAGGAGCTGAGGGTGGTCAGCATTTCACAGGAAGCACTATGCAACATAGGGGTCGCCACTTGCATATGGAGAATTGCACTTAAAAAGCAGGTCCTCTCTGAAAAGTGAGAACTGTTAAAATGGACTACTTGTGTGAGGAAAGGCCATAGGGTCAGGCCTACTCCGTGCTAGCCCTCTCCTCTGCACTTCTTTCGTCCAACCTCAGTAGTGTGCAGGGACAAACCTTATAGGAAACCACTTAAAGTAACAGTCTGGATTCCTGCAAACAATAAGGGCTTCTCCACTTTGAAAAGCTACAGTGGTGCCACTGAAGTGCTTCAGTAAAGACACTATCCACCTCCCCAAGACACAGTAACTAGGTCAACAGAAAAATTCTTTCATAGACCTAGTGCTGTTTATACTGGGGGGTAGTTTGGCTTAACCCCCGTTGCTCAGGGGTGTGGATTTTTCACACCCCTGAGTGAGGTAGCTATGCTGATGTAAGTTCCTGGTGTCAACCACCTTGAAGGCTTTGCCTAGACTAGGGTTTAAAGGATGTTAGCATATGTTAACGTGTTAAAAAAAAAAAAAATCTAGTCTAGACAAGGCATACCGCCTGGAGCCTAGGCTTTAACTTTTAACCAGCTTAGCACATATTAGACATATACACTGCCTTGTTTGCATGAGAGACAAGGTGGGTGAGGTAGTATCTTTTATTGGACCAACTACACTAAAAGAAAAAGAAAGGCTGCACTAGACTTTTCAGACTGTTAGGGTATGTCTACACTACAAAATTAGGTCGAATTTATAGAAGCCGGTTTTATAGAAATCGATTTTGTGTCGATTGTGTGTGTCCCCACAAAAAGTGCTCTAAGTGCATTAAGTCGGCGGACTGCGTCCACAGTACCGAGGCTAGCGTCGATTTCCGGAGCGTTGCACAGTGGGTTGCTATCCCACAGTTCCCGCAGTCTCCGCCGCCCATTAGAATTCTGGGTTGAGATCCCAATGCCTGATGAGGCAAAAACAGTGTCGCGGGGGATTCTGGGTACATGTCGTCAGGCCCCCACCCGCCCATGAGAGCAACAGCGGACAATCATTTCGCGCCTTTTTTTCCTGGGTTATCTGTGCAGACGACATACCACGGCAAGCATGGAGCCACTCAGCTCAGCATCACCATATGTGATCTGGCTGCCGGCAGACGTGGTACTGCATTGCTACACAGCAGCAGCTAATTGCCTTTTGGCAGTAGACTGTGCAGCATGACTGGTAGCCGTCTTCGGCTATCTGGGTGCTGGTAGATGTGGGACTGCATTGCTATACAGCAGCAGCTCCTTGCCTTTTGGCAGTAGATGGTGTATTACGATTGGTACCCATCGTCGTCGTACTCCTCAGTGAGTTCAGTCAGAGGCGCCTGGGCAGATATGTTTTGTCTCCTGGAGACTCAGTCCTGCCGGCAGTCCTATTGCACCATCTTGATGATGATGGCTAGCAATCGTAATGCAGCATCTTCTGCCAAGCACCCAGAAGATGCCATGGCTATCAGTCATGCTGCACCGTCTGCTGCCAGCCTAAGATGTAAAAGATAGATGGACCAGATTTGTTCTGTATTCATTTGCTTCCCCCTCTCTCCATGAAATCAACGGCCTGCTAAACCCAGGGTTTTGAGTTCAATCTTTGTGGGGAGCCATTCTGTGTGACAGTTGTTTGTGTTGTGATGCACAGCCACCTTTGTTGATTTTAATTCCCAGTAAGCCATGTCGTCACTCACCCCTCCCTCCCTCCGTCAGACAATAGTTTCACGCCTTTTTTCAGCCCAGACGCCATAGCACTGGGATCATGGAGCCTGCTCAGATCACCGTGGCAATTATGAGCACTATGAACACGACGCACATTGTCCTAGAGTATATGCAGAGCCAGAACATGCCGAAGCAAAACCAGGCGAGGAGGCGATTGCAGTGCGGCGACGAGAGTGATGAAGAAATTGACATGGACATAGACCTCTCACAAAGTACGGGCCCCAGCAATGTGCAAATCATGGTGTTACTGGGGCAGGTTCATGCCGTGGAACGCCGATTCTGGGCCCAGGAAACAAGCACAGACTGGTGGGACTGCATCGTGTTGCAGGTGTGGGACGATTCCCAGTGGCTACAAAACTTTCGCATGCGTAAGGGCACTTTCATGGAACTTTGTGACTTGCTTGCCCCTGCCCTGAAGCGCCAGAATGCAAGGATGAGAGCAGCCCTCACAGTTGAGAAGCGAGTGGCAATAGCTCTGTGGAAGCTTACAACGCCAGAGAGCTATCGGTCAGTCGGGAATCAATTTGGAGTGGGCAAATCTACTGTGGGGGCTGCTGTGATCCAAGTAGCACAACGCAATCAAAGTCCTGCTGATATCAAGGGTAGTGACTCTGGAAAACGTGCAGGTCATAGTGGATGGCTTTGCTGCAATGGGATTCCCAAACTGTGGTGGGGCAATAGACAGAACCCATATCCCTATCTTGTCACCGGAGCACCAAGCCACCGAGTACATAAACCGAAAAGGGTACTTTTCAATGCTGCTGCAAGCCCTGGTGGATCACAAGGGACGTTTCACTAACATCAAAGTGGGATGGCCGGGAAAGGTACATGATGCTTGCATCTTCAGGAACTCTGGTCTGTTTCAAAAGCTGGAGGAAGGGACTTTCTTCCCGGACCAGAAAATAACCGTTGGGGATGTTGAAATGCCTATAGTTATCCTTGGGGACCCAGCCTACCCCTTAATGCCATGGCTCATGAAGCCGTACACAGGCAGCCTGGACAGTAGTCAAGACCTGTTCAACTATAGGCGGAGCAAGTGCAGAATGGTGGTAGAATGTGCATTTGGACGTTTAAAAGCGTGCTGGTGCAGTTTACTGACTCGGATAGACCTCAGCGAAACCAATATTCCAATTGTTATTGCTGCTTGCTGTGCGCTCCACAATATCTGTGAGAGTAAGGAGGAGACATTTATGGCGGGGTGGGAGGTTGAGGCAAATCGCCTGGCCGCTGATTATGCGCAGCAAGAGTCCAGGGAGGTTAGAAGAGTACAGCAGGGCGTGGTGCGCATCAGAGAAGCTTTGAAAACCAGTTTTGTGACTGGCCAGGCTACGGGTGTGAAACTTCTGTTTGTTTCTCCTTGATGAACCTCCCCTCATCCCCCCCGGTTCACTCTACTTCCCTGTAAGCTAACCCCTCCCCTCCCCCCTTCGAGCACCACTTGCAGAGGCAATAAAGTCATTGTTACTTCACATTCATGCATTCTTTATTAATTCATCACACTACTAGGGGGATAACTGCCAATGTAGCCCGAGAGGGGTGGGGGAGGAGTGAAGGACAAGGACACACTGCGGTTTAAAACTTTAAAACCTTAACTCTTATTGAAGGCCAGCCTTCTGATGCTTGGGCAATCATCTGGGGTGGAGTGGCTGGGTGGCTGGAGGCCCCCCCACCGCGTTCTTGGGCATCTGGGGGAGGAGGCAGTGGAACTTGGGGAGGAGGGCTGTTGGTTACACAGGGGCTGTAGCGGCGGTCTCTGCTCCTGCTGCCTTTCCTGCAGCTCAACCATACGCTGGAGCACATCAGTTTGATGCTCCAGCAGCCGGAGCATCAACTCTTGCCTTCTGTCAGCAATCTGACGCCACCTATCTTCTTCAGCCCGCCACTTGCTCTCTTCAGCCCGCGATTCAGCCCGCCACCTCTCCTCTCGTTCATATTGTGCTTTTCTGCACTCTGACATTGACTGCCTCCACGCATTCTGCTGTGCTCTGTCAGCGTGTGAGGACATCTGGAGCTCTGAGAACATATCATCCCGAGTCCGCTGTTTTCTCCTTCTAATCTTCACTAGCCTCTGCGAAGGAGAAACATTTGCAGCTGGTGGAAGAGAAGGGAGAGGTGGTTAAAAAAAAGACATTTTAGAGAACAATGGGTACACTCTTTCACATTAAATTTTGCTGTTCACATTACACAGCACATGTGCTTTCGTTACAAGGTCGCATTTTTCCTCTTATATTGAGGGCCTGACGGTTTGGTGTGAGAGATCACTCACCCAGTACCAGGCAACAGACTTCGGCTTGCAGGCAGCCATGGTAAGCCACAGTCTTTTGGCTTTTTTAACCTTCATAACATGTGAGAATGGTTTCAAACAGCAGCGCCCTCATTTCCCATACCAAGCACCCGTTGGGTTGGCCATTTAAAATGGGTTTGCAATGTAAAAGGAGGGGCTGCGGCTTCCGGGTTAACATGCAGCACAAACCCAACTCCCCCCCCCGCAATTCTCTGGGATGTTCACTTCACCCCTCCCCCCCACCGCGTGGCTAACAGCGGGGATTATTTCTGTTCAGCCAAGCAGAAATGGGTACCTCTGAATGTCCCCTTAATAAAATCACCCCATTTCCACCAGGTGACTGTGAATGATATCACTCTCCTGAGGATAATAAAGAGAGATAAGGAATGGATGTTGTCTGCATGCCAGCAAACACCAGGACCATATGCTGCCATGCTTTGTTATGCAATGATTCCAGACTACGTGCTACTGGCCTGGCGTGGTAAAGTGTCCTACCATGGTGGACGGGATAAGGCAGCCCTCCCCAGAAACCTTTTGCAAAGGCTTTGGGAGTACATCAAGGAGAGCTTTCTGGAGATGTCCCTGGAGGATTTCCGCTCCATCCCCATACACGTTAACAGACTTTTCCAGTAGCTGTACTGGCCATGATTGCCAGGACAAATTAATCATTAAACACACTTGCTTTTAAACCATGTGTAATATTTACAAAGGTACACTCACCAGAGGTCCCTTGTGAGCCCTCAGGGTCTGGGAGCACGCCTTGGGTGAGTTCGGGGGTTACTGGTTCCAGGTGCAGGGTGATAAACATATCCTGGCTGTTGGGGAAACCGGTTTCTCTGCTTCCTTGCTGTGAGCTATCTTCATTGTCTTCATCATCATCTTCCTCGTACCCCGAACCTGCTTCCCTGTTGCGTGCTTCTCCATTGATGGAGTCAAAGCACACGGTTGGGGTAGTGGTGGCTGCACCCCCTAGCATGGCATGTAGCTCCGTGTAGAAGTGGCATGTCTGTGGCTCTGCCCTGGACCTTCCGTTTGCCTCTCTGGCTTTGTGGTAGGCTTGCCTTAGCTCCTTAATTTTCACGCAGCACTGCTGTGCGTCCCTGTTATGGCCTCTGTCCTTCATGGCCTTTGAGACTTTTTCTAATATTTTACCATTTTGTTTACTGCAACGGAGTTCAGCTAGCACTGATTCGTCTCCCCATATGGTAAGCAAAGCCCGTACCTCCCGTTCGGTCCATGCTGGAGCT
Organism: Trachemys scripta elegans; assembly: GCF_013100865.1. NCBI lineage: Eukaryota > Metazoa > Chordata > Testudines > Emydidae > Trachemys > Trachemys scripta. Next base: position 211,279,197 of record NC_048298.1, read on the forward strand.
CTTTTGCGATCCTGGGACTCCATCATGGTTACCTGTGCTGATGAGCTCTGCATGGTCACCTGTGCTCTCCACACTAGGCAAACAGGAAATGAAATTCAAAAGTTGGCGGGGCTTTTCTTGTCTACCTGGTCAGTGCATCTAAGTTAAGAGTGCTGTCCAGAGCGGTCACAATGAAGCACTTTGGGATAGCTCCTGGAGGCCAATACCGTCGAATTCCATCCACACTACCCCAAATCCGACCCGGAAAGGCCGATTTCAGCGCTAATCCCCTTGTCGGAGGTGGAGTAAAGAAACCGGTTTAAAGGGCCCTTTAAGTCGAAAAAAAGGGCTTCGTCGTGTGGACGTGTCCAGGCTTAATTCAATTTAACGCTGCTAAATTCGACCTAAACTCGTAGTGTAGACCAGGCCTTAGTTACCACATGTTAAAACCACACCATTCCACTGTAGTCTGCGCAAAGCCTCAATTAAATACTCTGTTGCACAGAATTCAATAACAAGAATAAAAAGGATTCTATTTCACTAATACTGTACCTTTTAGTGTACCTTTTCATCTGTAGTTGGCAACTTCTGTGTCCAAAGACAGGAGCTTAGAGAATTTCATGCCTCGCTAAAAACAAACTTGTCCTTCGGCACTGGCCTGATACATTCTCATTGTGGACACAATTCTGAAGTTTACTGTGGCAAAACTCTTAGATTTTCTTACCAGAAATAGTTTATGAGAAAACATCCCAACTAATTTCAAAAATATTCAAAATGACCACTTGTTCCATACCGCTGACTGAAGGCCTGATTCAATGCCCTTTGGATGTCAGCTAAAAGCCACTCATTGACTTTTCCAGGGCCTGATCCAATGCCCTTTTCATTTTTCAGCACATATGCCAGGTATTGCTTCAGCATGTAGTTAAGATATTTCAGCAAGTCACTATTCAGAAATGGATTTCCAGATTTATATTTAAATTAATTATTTTAATAAACCATCTATTTGTATCTCTATAATGTTATCAAAACCCCAGCTTCCATTAAAAAAAGAGAGAAACATTTTGCTAATGTTTTCAATTGCAAAATGTCAACAAAAATAAAAAAATAAAAAATCATTTTTGGAATTAGGTCATTTTTCAGTTAAAAAAAAAAAAAATGGACGTTTTTTGACCAGCTCTATCCAAGAGGTGTCAAGGTGAGCATTTGAAATCTGTACTTCAGATAAATAGGAAACTCACAATACTGCATGTTTATTGTGAAAATGCTTAATATTATCCTTTAAACATGGAACTTATTTAGGCCCTTGCTAGATCTAAGCACTTCTAATCGGATGGTCTCATGTCTTTCTAGAAAATCCTACAGTGAGAAAGGGAATACAAAAAATAGTAAATATGACCATACTTAACCTTGCATTTAAATGACCAAAAGGATTTTAACATGAAGTTATAAGCAAGTTTTAAATAAATTTAATGCTGAAGCACCTAATCAAACTCACAACAAAAAGAGCATTTAAAGTCAGCAGTTGTTATCTGGCTTCATGCCCTAATGCAGGGGTCGGCAACGTTCGGCACGTGATGGGGGCAGCGAGAAGCGGCGAGAAGGGGGCGGGCGAGCGATGTGCTGGCCGTGGCTTCTCGCCGCCCCCATTGGCCTGGGACAGCGAACCGCGGCCAGTGGGGGCCGCGATCGGCCAAACCTGCCGCGTCAGCAGGTAAATAAAACTGGCCCGGCCCGCCAGGGTGCTTACCCTGGCGCGCCGTGTGCCGAACGTTGCCGACCCCTGCCCTAATGTCACCCTAATGAAACTGAGTCAGGATTACACCAGGGAAGTACAAAGTGACTGTTACATCAAAGAACTCTTATAAATACAAGCCAGCAATAAAAATGTGCAAAATATTGTATCCATATTATATCACATTCTGAACTCCTCCTCTGACCAAACTAACCAAACAAATGCTAAGGGAGAACATGCACTAGCGCCAAAACAAAGAAAATCCAAACCTGTATGAGACACAAACAACTTACTCACTGCTGAAGACTCAGTGACGTTAACAGTTGCCACTGAAAAGTACAATTGGAACAGCTTTTGAAGGTTATCTACACAACTGGTAAAAACAGCTGTACATCAAAGTGAATAGTACTGTGTGGGAAATGATCTTTGGCCAATGAAAATTTGACTGTGTGGTTTTAAATTTCGAAGTTAAATTCACCATTGAAGTCTCATCTTGCTTTAGAAATATAAAATGACATATTACTGCATTCTTGCTAGATCCACTCAGAATGTAGACTCCACTCCCCTTTTTGATAATCAGTCCAGTTCTTAACAGAGTTGTAACTGCAATGATGCTTTTTTATTACAAAGATCACAAAATCCACCATCACAATTAGCACCCTGGTTGGTGGTCCCAGAAGTGCCAAGGACAGAGTGGGTATAGAGAATTAATGCACTCCAAGCCCAGATTCCTCCAGCATTAAACCTAGTGCCTTGATTTTGCTATATTCCCTCATCTTCTATACATAGACACCATCTTTTACTGCATCTGTAAGAAAATAACTTCTGATCCACCATTTCATTTGCATTTAATTCATTAACTAAAAAGCATATAACATTGGTTTACTAGAATCTGTATCTATTGACATAAATTGTATCATTATATTCATTTCAGTAACTTATTTTAGATTTTTCTTTTGACACATTGATGTTATTGTTCTAAGGAATGAGTTATGCCTACTACAGCTGAGTCTACCCACAAGCTGGATATTTTCAACACATGCCTTGAAACTTGCATAACCAAATGCGACCAAAGGCCATGGAATTCCAGCTCCCAATTGCTCTCCGAAACACATATACATCCCTGCAATGGAGGACAGGAAGAGTTAGAATTAGATCATTCCATGGGGCCCATCAGCACACAGATCTCGTCCTTCTTCCATACCACAATCCTCCGCAATATCCCTCCGATAGACCTTAGTGGGGTTGCTGTGCATGGGGAGGTGGATGTGTTATGCTCATTGTTTTTCTCTTCCTCTCTTGCACCCACCCATGCATCCTTGGCAGCGTGGTGGGAGATTCTAGAGACTGTGGTGGGTAGGAGAGTGTCTGGTAACATACCTGCAATGAAGCTGTGCTGCCTGGGAGCTGGAGGAAGGCACCCAACATTCTGTTCTGGAGACAGACCCCCTCCATGTGAATGGCTGTGACCTCCAGCAGAACCCCCAAGATCTAAGAATTCAGAGGAAGACCCTGCCCCCACTCTTTCTGTGAATCTCACAGGAACAATATATTGGAAACTGAGGGAATATTTGTGGAGATGTTCTTGCTCCTGCTCCAGGTTTTTCCATGAGAGTGGTGATCTGAAAATTAATGCTGAAGGGTTCAGTTCTGCAGGCCCTAAACAAAACTTCCATTAAGGTCCATAGTTTGAGCTGGGACTGCAGGATCAGGCCCCAAATTTGTTGCAATATTTACTTTTGTATCATTGTAAATTCATTCTAGAATGTTTCAGATAAATAGCTCTTTTCATTCTCAGTGTAACATATGGGCAAAACCCAGGTGTCATGGCTAAATCTGGATGTTCTTCAAACTTGCATTTTCTTTTTTCATATCCATGTTATATTTTAAAAACTGGACTGCATTAAAATGTGAAAAAACTATACTCACCATCATTCACACATGTCTGCAACGGATGCATCAACAACAGTTTTAGTTTTCTAAATGTTACAGTCAGGAGCAGCGCCAGGGTTTTTGCCGCCCTAGGCGGCAGCACTCCTCCTCTGGGCATTCAGGGGGCCTGGGGTCTTCGGCGGTGGGGGTCCTTCCGCTCCACATCTTCAGGGCACTTCAGCGGCGGGTCCTGGAGCAAGTGAAGGACCCGCTGCCGAATTTCCGCCGAACACCCGAAGCGGAAGGACCCCCCGCCGCTGAACTTCCACCGAGGGCAGCAAAATGTCGCCCCCCCCAAAGCCTGCCGCCCTAGGCGACCGCCTAGGGTCACCTGGTGGAAGCGCCGGCCCTGGTTACAGTTACTAAGTAGACATGCAGTGGCCTCTGGACTTAGATTGTGTCAGTTGCCCATTAAGTCTGATGCATAAAGATATTGAAACGAGTACCTTGAATCTAATTTCAAAACTACATTCTGGAATCATGTCAGAATAAGATCTTGTCTACACAAGAAAGTCACACCAGTTTAATTAATTCCTGAATTGATTTAGTTAGACTGGTGCAAGTGCCTTTGCAGACATGCTTATTTCAGGTTATCTTAAAACAGCTTCCTAATCGACCTAAGCTAAACCCAAACAAGCATGCCCATACAAGGGTTTGCTCTGGCTTAACTAAATCAGTTTAAAGTTATCCCTCTAGTCAACCCATTGCAACTTCCTCATGTAGACGACATGTTATCTGGTTACCTATGATTTTGATAGCCAAAATACACCTCTACCCAGATATAACCCTGTCCTCAGGAGCCAAAAAAATCTTACCGCATTATAGGTGAAACCGCATTATATCGAACTTGCTTTGATCTGCTGGAGTGTGCAGCCCTGCCCCCCCGGAGCCCTGCTTTTACCGTGTTATATCCGAATTCATGTTATATCGGGTTGCGTTATATCGGGGTAAAGGTGTAATCAGTTTTTTACATGTGCAGAAGCAGCCAGCTAATCTTAGGCAAAAACTCTTTCCAAAGCCCACGTCCCTGAGAGGAGACCAAAAAATCCCTTTCTAGGTAAAACTACCCTTCAACCATGGTCCCCAAACAAGAATCACCAGTATTTAATACACATTCAGTCAGTAAAGGAGCAAATATATTCTAGTTTTATTTGTAAAATATTCTTTCCTAAGGGCAAAATACATTTTACAAAAGTTAGCAAAAATTGGTACAATTATGAGGAAACTATTACTATTTTTTGTTCAGTTATTTGGGTCTCTTCAAAATGGAAGATAGAGGTACACATCACATTGACAGAATTCAGTGCTAGTTAGCTAAGCCTAAAAATATGCCATTCTGACATTTACATCTGTGGATGACAGTGGAAAAATTCTCTACAAATACCGGAAAAAAAAATCTAAGCATTTTTGGTATTTTTCTGATTTTTGTAACTGGAAATACCTAGAGACTAGATTCTAAAACTGTTGGTATTTTGCAAGGAGGATCCTAACGAAGAATAATGATAGAGTTGTTCTTGTTTATGACCAACAAACTACTTCAAATGTTAATTTGAGGATTAAACAATAATGGCATAAAGTCGATAATGAAAATAAATCCATTCAAATGATTCATTTAAGCCTAAATGTATATACAGTCATGTAAAAAATGGAAGGAAAGTTATTTTCTATTCACATATTTATTATGACTATAACAGTCAAGTAATTTCCAAAATAAGATGCTTTATTAACATATTATGTATAAAATCTTATAGAGGAGGGAGGAAAAAAGGAACATATGTAACTATTTTTGAGGGACAAAGTTCCAGCAATCCTGACTAACTTGGAGACAAACAATGTCTGAAAAGAGAGTCTGCATTTTCACCTTTCAGGGTATGGCTTTGTAAGGTTGGGATGTCAAATGCTTCTAACTACTAACAACCTACAAAAAACAGAGCAAATATGCTTGATAGTTCACACAAACTGCCCAGAAACTTAAAAGTTGTGACTATTATAGGTGAGTCTGGATAGGTGTAACAATTGTCATCTTAATCATGAGCCAGGATATACAGAGCTAAAGCATGAGTCTCTTTAGCTTGAGCTAAAGGACCGATGGCTTGATGCCATGCCCAGTGAAGCCAATGGAAAGCCTTCCATTGTCTTCATCGGTGGACCTAGGACCCAAGTTCTCTAGTGGGAAGCTCAAACAGACTCCTATCCTCGATGGATTAGACACAGAGGGGGACATGTAACAAACACAGAACAATGGGTTATGTTGGTATGCTAGTCCTTGATTATCCTTTCAAAAGGATATATTTTGTACTTTACACTGAGTAAAAGAGAACCAGAATATATATATACAAAAATATTCTTTTTTAATATTCATTCCAGACAAGAGCCAACCATCGGGAAGAGGAAAAATATTACTTACCAGCAATTGTATTTGTTGTAGTTGCCCTCATCTTCCCTTATCCTACAAAAAAAATCTCTGCTGTAGGATGGGAGAAAAAAACGAGATGTCTGACAACTCAAAATGGTGCAATACCAATCACACTCTCCTTTCTATGTTATAAGTTTTTTCAATTATATTATCCAGCTGTTAGAACAAGTTTCCTTCCCCAAACATAACAAGTTTGACCCAGATAGGCTTTTAAATCCTTATTCTTTTGTTCAGGGGGACAATCATTTTCTCTTTCCTGTTCTGTGCAGCGTACTTCCTTAAGGCAAAATTCTCTCTTCTGGGGCCAATACTTGTCTGACAAGCACCTACTTTCAGTGAAGTGCTCATCATGCAACCAACTATGAATGGAGTAAGGCATCTCTATGATGGGAATGAGTGCCAGTTGCTCAAGAAGGGAGGGACCCCAGGTCTTCCGCCATTTTGGCCTCGTGGAGTATATTATATAGTGCTGGGGACAACCCGACAAGATTGGCTTCTGTATAGTATTTTGAACAACCTCAGCATGACTGCAGCTAGATGTCAGATGGTTGTAAGACATGTAGCATTTTAGTCTGTAAGGTTGATAGTGTCACTTTCATACGGCTTTACTGAAGTAGGGCTTTGCGGAGGACTCTTTTCACTTGATGGCGGTGTGGCCAAAACTTTCTTTCGGACTCCAATTGCAGCCTTCTTATGGTCATGTCTAAGACTGCGGATTGTACTGTTTATGGCAGCCACACATGCTTTCCAATCATATCCAGTTTCCTTTAGATCAAAGGATGGGTAGTTCTCTTGAAGAAAGTCTAAAGATAAATAACCAGATAAGTAGGGCATTATTATCAATTATTTATGCAAGCTCTGTTTTGCTTGAATGTTTTATTTGGACACAACTGGGCCAAAACAAGTATTCAGAAGTGCATTTTCCCAGTACAGAATACAGTCAAACTCACCATTAAGTTACAAGGGTCAAAGCTAGACTGATGATGAAGTCTATTTTTAAAAAGTTATTGGAAAAGTTGAAATACATAAAAGTGACTAGATGGCCTAGGGAGATGATATGTGGACAGGGTTTGTTTTGTTTTGTTTTTTAATCTAGCAGAGATCAGGAGTTGGGGTAAAAATATATCACCCCTTCATTCCTCCCACTGGTTGTGCCTCTAATCTTATGGCAGTTTCACGTAATGTTTCGGAAGCTGCATGATTTATTATGGATACAAGGTTAGTAATTTTTATTTATCTCCAGTCCACCTTTTGAAGAGAGTTTAGCTGTGCATACCTCTGAGAGCATTGATCCTGTTGCAGTCCAGTGGACACATGCCACGTTCCAGATTACCATACACATTGCTCTTCACCAATACATCTTCTGTGAAGAGATGGCGAATCAGATAGCGAGCTGACAACTCTGGCCGAGACTTCCCCTTGGCTACATAAATAACTGAGAAGGGTAACTGAACATTGCGCCATGGACTCCCAAGATGTTCTAGAGAGGAAGTTGGAGAAATAAATATTTTATTTTCATTGCAGAAATGGTGTTTACCATGCTTTCAAAGGACCACATTATACTAGAATACAATTTTTTCCACCTACACTACTTACTTGGAAAGGCCAGAAGAAATAAACAGATAGATAGATAGATAGATAGATAGACAGACAGACAGACAGCATCTTTCATCCTGAAAGACCTCAAACCACTTGACAAACTATATAAGATATGTAAAAGCAGCAGAGTCCTGTGGCACCTTATAGACTAACATCTGTTAGATTTCATTTACCTGTACTTAAACTAGCACAGTAGTTTTGGAATCTTAACATCTGTTAGTCTATAAGGTGCCACAGGACCCTTTGCTGCTTTTACAGATCCAGACTAACACGGCTACCCCTCTGATATATAAGATATGGGCACACTCATTAAATGAATCACTGTAGTTAGAAATAAAATTCAGCAGCTCTGGGATGGAATAATGATACCTAGCTAGGCAGACAACCAGTGTGCAACATACTGAATGTTGAGGAGAGGAAGAAAAATTTTAGCAAAGGACATGAAGCTAGCCCTGGTCTTACAAAAAGCATCATAGGACCTTGATTTCTGAGGATCCCATCTGTGTGACCCTTACAGTTGCTCCTTGAAGAGTCTTACGTGCAGTAATGCATAAAACTCCATGTATCTAAATGGTTGCAATAATGCAGGTAGAACCTGGGCTTTGGGAACACTAGGTATTTTAAACACAATGGCTTAGATTTGCAAGCCAACCCAAGCAGCCAAAGAGATTATTTCAAATATATATTTGCTCTGCTGTACAGGAGCATAACAGAGACTTTGTTACGCTTTCAGAAATGCTAGTTATGCAACTGGACTTGCTTCAGGACTGCTTCCTGTACTGTTATTTCATCTAAAATAAATAAATAAATAGTCCTTCCAAGAAATAAAAACAGTGCTGCTTTCTGATAGTATTCAAACCTTGTGGGTGGAGAATGAAAATAGAATGAACATTCTTCTATATTACTCTGAAACTACTTAATTTCAATGAAGAAGCGAGCCACACACTGAATAAAATGTACATTATATGTAGCAAAAGAATAGTCAATTACGAGACCTGTTGAGTAAGAGGATCCTGACACCTCTTTCGTGGGCTGCTCAAGCTCTATACAAGTCCCACCAAATCAATTGTCTCCCGGGGAACTGGCCACAGAGAATTTCCCCCAGAGCTCTCTATAGCCATTACATGCCATGTAGTATCTTGTTTTACTGCTGTATTTATAAACTGTGCACTTTTATTAATGGAAGAAAATAAAACAAATTTTAAGGCTGCTTTTAGGATTATTTGGAAATTGTTATAAAGTTTAGCACAGTGACAGATCTGCCTGTTAGATTAGGATATAGAAAATTTCTCTGCCTCTTTAATATGCCAAGCTGCCTTGGAACATCTATTATTTCTCATATAAAGTGGGAAAATAGGGTAATAATGCATGAACTCCTGAAATGCTAGATGGACTATTTCACAGATGAGATCGCCAATCTAATTATTCAGCAAAAGTGCAAATGTGTTTATGATAAGGACATGGGTGGAGGGGAACACAGGTGATCTGTTGCCAGAGTCTGTTTGGCATGAGGGGACATACTACCTATACTGAGGGATTATTTTGGGAAAAATGGAAAGCAGTCCTGTAGGTCAGTAAACCCCGTTTACCACTGTGTAGGATTCAAGGCGCTGTATATCACAAATGATTTCATTTACCTGTACTTAAACTAGCACAGTAGTTCTGGAATCTTAACATCTGCTACTTCTCAATCAACTGTATAAAATGCAATTTGTGTTAATCCAGAAGATGAAAGTCTCCTAACTTACCCATTGGTTCCAAAGACTGTAGTTTATTGGATGAAGGTGCATGGAACATCTCGGGGACTTTATCCCATGTGGTACTCTGAAGTCTGTTTGTTGTTGAACTGGTCATTTTCTGAGAGGATTGAGAATTGACATCACTATCTTCCCCATTATAGTTTAAATCCACACAAATAGATGTGTCTGGAGTGTCAGCAGGTTTCTCCTTCCCTTCAGTAGTCTCCTGAAACACACAAATGGGGTTAATGAATGCTTTGGGAGAAATCTACCCGTTTTCCAGTTAAGTGTGTCAAATGATTTCCATATTATTAGGAATTAGATTTCACAAATTTGAGAAATTGTTAACCATACGTTTCAACCACAAGAGCCACACGTCAGCCACTTGTTGAGGTCCTTGTGTAATGAGGCACTTTGGAAGCTGAGTTGCATGGATTTCCAGGTGTTCTTGGGGTGAAATACCAGTGTGATGCAAAGGCTGGAAATATGTGATCAGATGTGGGAAGGCCTATGAGAGTATACAGTGGAGGTATAGTCTTGGGGAAGCATACTCTGAAACTAGACACACTGAAGACCCAAGGGTTGGCAAGGTGGAGAGGAAAAATGGATAAAGTGAGAAATGCTGGAAGTTATGCCAGAGATACTTTGGGTGGAACTGTGACTATCATCCGTGAACGGACAGACAACATCCCTGGTTTGAATTAAAGAGGCCAGGAGAGCTATAGTGTAGGTCGAGTAGTGCTGATCCGTTTATTGCACCCAACACAAATCTCAGAGATACTACTTCCCAGGGAAACCTTTACAGCTAGCTGAACAACTGCAGCATTGAATTCTACACATCAAAATAACGGTTTAACTTGTAAGCCATCTTTCCAACACTGTTTTGAGCCCCTAGCTATTGCAACACAGTTCAGGATATGGGAGTGAAATAATTGTTAAGGCTTCTGGGAAAGGATCCTGCTGTACGATTATTTAGAGTAACAGAAGACACTGCTGAAGTCAGTGCAAATTGTTTTGGAAGAATACCGACTGAAGGGGATAGATGGGGGTAACAGAGAGTTTTCATTCAATTTACAATAATGTTAATAGACTATAAATAAATTAATTGGTAAATAAATTCCAGTGACATGGAGACAGTCTACTGTCCATCAATAGGTTAAGATAAATTTGTGTGTCCCTAATAATAGTGGTATGATAAACAAAAGGGTATACACTTTCCATTAGTTTAACCAAACGAGGGCACTTGCAAAGATTTTATTTAAATAGTTTAATGGTGAAAAATGTAAGAAATAAAATACTTATTAGTAACAGTTCTTAAACAGTAATTTTTGCTAAAGGTTTTTTGTTTGTTTGTAACTTTATTTGTTTTAAGTAAATATTCATGCATGACCATTAAAAGTGTGTTTGAGTTGATCCTTAATGAAGAGCTCTTAAAAATAAATTCTAACAAGGGATAATCTGCACTATTGATAGAACTCAGAAGGAGTGGGGTAGCTAGTTATACAGGGCCCCAATTCTGCAAAGATTTATGCATGTTCTTAAATGGTTAGATGACTGGGAATAATTCAGATCACACAGGCCTTCTAATAACTAGCTACTTAGACTTTGGTAAGATTGGTAATTATTCTATAAAATTACTACAAGTTGCAACAAATTTTACTACCTATCGGCAAATATTACTGTATTTTCATTTTAGGATTTTGCATGAGTGTGTCTTTTGTTATTATATAATATAAAAATGCTGACACTGTTCCACACATACCATTGTGACTGGAGTCAGTGGAGCTGTGATGAACCATGACAAAATAAGTCCCAAAGAGCCTTAAATTATGGGGCTCAGGTGGTGAGGTACTTACTTATATATCTAATTCTGTAAGAAAACATTTACTCTCTCATTAATAACTATTACACCTGGAGATGACTTACTGGGTTTATTTTGGTTTCACAGCGTAAGCAGCGGATCATGGCATTGACGTTTGTGATGCAGGTTTTCCAGTCTCTTCCATATTCACTCAGGTCATAATTTGGGAAATGAGTTGCAAGAAATTCTGCACAAAAAATGTAGGAAGTCTTTTAAACTATGTAATAATAAAGAAGCACTAAAAAGAACTTTAGTCAAATAGGTGAACACAATGAGATCAATTTCAAGTGCTTACCAAGATTTGTGAATGAGTTTTCGATTTTAGCTTATATTAAGGAAATGTATGGTAGACTGGTACTTTCAATATAGGCAGCAGTATACTTCTGCATCCCATTACAAAACTGAGATGCATCAGAAAAGTTTCCATGTACCTGATAAGGAGCATTTTCTTTATTCAATATTTCTTAGTAGATACATGGAAATTGTCAAACAAACTACCTGACTATCAATAGAGATGACAGGACTAGCACAGGGGCTAACATATATCATTCTATTATTCATATGAACTGTGGTTTGCTTTCTGCCCAGACAGAATAAATGAATGCCTGATTTGTGAGTCTTACAAAAAGGAGTAGCTAGTGTATGCGTAGGTGGGTGCATGTGGGTTTGGGTCTGGGAAGGGCATTTCTCAAAATGTTGCCACCCTCACCACTTTTCAAACAAGGAAGAAATGGAGGGTTAGGAGAAAAATGCTGACATGTCCATTAACTTGTGTCCTATGTGTGTTATGGCCTTATAATACAAAATGAATATCATCAGCTCTGATTGATTAATGAGAAAAATATGAAATTAGAGTAATCAGAGAAACTACCATAAATATTGAAAGAGTTTACAATGAGCATTTGAGGGTAACTAGATAAAAGTTCCCTACAGAACCCAAAGGTGCAGAATCGAGCAATATTCACTACCAGGTAATGTAATACTTGCTGGATAATGAGTCACAAAAAGGTAGATTGAAGGACACAATGTAAGGTTCATAATTTAAGAATCCAAGAAAACTGCTAAGGAAGAAAAGTGAACTCTACGTGTTTTGTAAGTTAGCATACCTCTAACCGCAGCAACCTTGTTAGGATCCAACGTTCTGCGCCCCCGGGCACTGACACCCATAATGCTACACAGCAACGTTTCCTTGGGGAACAAGACACGGACTAGGTAACGTGCTGCATACTTCGGTTTGGTCTTTTGTCGGGCTTTCATCAAATAGTTTCCAAGAACCTTTACATTTCTCTTTGGGTCACCAACATATTCTTTGTAAAGCAAAAACATTTTTTAAAAGATTAGCACAAATCTGTTAAAAGAAGGAGCTCTTCCCCAAACCAATTTCTCTCTTTACCTTTATGACATTGTAAACTCATATTTCCTAACCTTTCATTACCAAAACTAGATTGACTATATATTATCTATCTTTGCACTTACAGGAGACGCAGAAATAGCTTCCATCAGTATATTCTGACTGAATTAGCGTTCTTAGCTCACTCGTATCAAGCATCCAAAACTGATTAAATAATAGTAACAGCATTTTTTAAAAGCATTTAAATGTGTAAGACACAAGAATGACCTACTATGTGCAGATACTTTTATACACATTTTCAAGAAAACATCTCATGAAGGTATCAGGTGTGAGTGTCCATTTTATTAGGTGTGCACAAACAGAAGTTGAGGCACTTTTGAACACTTTACCAATTATTTATATTACTCTAAAAAATAAGTGAATCTGAATGTGATTGAAAACTCCAAAAAAAAAAAAAAAAAAAAAAAAAAAAAAATGCTGCCTTCCGCATGACTCAGGGTATATGTACATCATGAAGGGACTTAACATCTGCCTGTGTCATGTGTACTTACCTAGAACATAAGAACGGCCCTACTGGGTCAGACCAAGGGTCCATCTAGCCCAGTATCCTGTTTTCTGACAGTGGCCAGTGCCAGAGGGAATGAACAGAACGGGTAATCATCAAATGATCCATCCCCTGTCGCTCATTCCCAGCCTCTTAGGGTGAAATGGTTCATGGAGATCTTTTTGGTGATCCACAGAATTAAACATTTTGGGAAAATAAGTAATGGAGCATTTGGAGGTCTCTCTTACAAAACAGTCCACAGAATGAAAACATTAGAAAACCTCTGCCTTATCCCATTCAAGAATTAGCATTCCTTACACACAAAGCAATTAAGTTGCTTTCTCAAATGAAGAGCATACTGTAAGTTATGTTCCACACCTCGCTTTATGGATAACATATTTTTATATAATTATCGTAAATATTGATTATATACAAGAATATTTTGTTTTCACATGAAAGCATTACCAAGGAACTCCTTAGATTTAGAGAAACTCCAATGCTGCACTTCCATTGTAATGGCAACTGAGATTTTACTGTCGCATATTGGCTCACTGTGCTTACAGGGAGTCCTTGCTGTTCTGTACCACTGGCAGCATGAAAAAAGCTTGCATCAGTAGGACAGTGAAAGAAGAGGGCTCATTAATGCAATCCTGAAGCATTAGATCTGCTGTAAAACTAAGATTTGTTAAAATGCCCAAGTTATTCTGCACATCCGAATAATCAGTAACATAGAAGACTCAAATGAGTATTTGTTAGTACAGTGTACATACTAACTTTTTCAATATTTGACTTCAAGTTTTAAAGTGACTTCCTGTATATCATGCACACCCAATAGCTTTATTCAGAAGGCTTTAAATATTAATCCACTTTTAAAATGCAAAAGGAGAAAATCAGCTCTGCTCATTTATTTTTGTTAAAGAAAAAAAATGGAGCGCCTTATGCATGCATTTTATTCATTGTAATTTTCCACTCTACTATACTCAGCATATGTGACTTGTAACTCACCAAAACTAGGATTGATAGAGACAGAAGAAGATGGCAGTTCTTTACTAATATTCGCACTTCCCGGTGTGGCCCTGTAATTCATCATCATGGTGTTTCTCCCCAAACTGGTTTCAGATGGGGTTGGCATCACCGACGACACCATTGGGGAACCCACCGCTGAAGATGCTACATTGGCAGTGCTTTCCATGACTGTGGTTACAAGACTTGGTTGTGGAGGAAGGTCAGGGATCCTGTTAGCCACAGTGTATGGTGGATGCAGTGAGTGAGTGGAGACTATAGTGGGTAGGGGTGGGCTTTGCCTAAGCAAAGGTTGTTGCGATTCAAGTTGAAGAGTTTGTTGAACAGGTTTTATTGCAGAGTTGGCCTGGAGATGGCTCTTTTGTAGCCTAACCCTCATTGATGTGCTAGGCCCTCCTTGTCCAGGGGGAGAGATATGAAGACTTGACTCTCTTTCCATTGGTTTCTGTACTCTAATTTTTCCATGGGGTAAATGATTGGAACTTCTGTACGTAAATCCAATGGGCCTCTGCAAATGTGATAGGAAAACAATAATTAATGTAAAACTGCACAAATCTGTTTTTTTTTTCTTCTTCATGAACAAAAGAGATTATATCTCAGCCTAAGCATCTGGCATTAACTATAGTCTTTTCATAAAGATAGATTCATGCCAAGAGGTCAGAGCTAACTATTGCATGTTTTTCAGTCTCTATCTTCATGGGTTTCCACAGTCCAGACACCAACATAGCATTCTTCTCTTGTGTTTGCATCCTGCTTCTAAAGTTCTTCCCAATCACCTGCTAGCATAACATTCCTTCAAGAGCTAAATAAGTAGCTGAGGAACAGACTGTACATATATTAGTAGTTGATAATGGGCATATTTTTGTACAATATTTGCTGAAAAATTCATCAGTTGGTGTCACCAACCTGCTGAGCTATAAGTTGTTGCTCCTGCTGCTGCATTAAAGGAAAAACATTTGGTTTTGCACCTTTTATTTTGGTTGGCTTCTTTACAATGAAGTAGGGCAGAAAAGTTTTGTTTGGTCTCAGCCTGACACCCTTTTATCTGTTTGATGCATTAGGAGTGCAGGCCCTATTTCACCTGGAAGACTCCATGATGACTGGAAATGATTTGTAAAGTGATGACATTAAAGCAGTGGTGGGCAACCTGTGGCCCGTCAGGGTAATCCGCTGGCGGGCCACGAGACAGTCTGTTTACATTAACTGTCCGCAGGCACGGCTGCCCGC
Organism: Trachemys scripta elegans; assembly: GCF_013100865.1. Taxonomy (NCBI): domain Eukaryota; kingdom Metazoa; phylum Chordata; order Testudines; family Emydidae; genus Trachemys; species Trachemys scripta. Next base: position 211,294,600 of record NC_048298.1, read on the forward strand.
AGCTCCCAGTGGCTGTGGTTCACCATTCCCAGCCACTGGGAGCTGCAGGCGGCCATGCCAATGTAAGCAAACTGTCTCGCATCCTGCCACTGACGGGCTGCAGGTTGCCCACCACCGCATTAAGGGAATAAAACTGGAGCAATTGAAAGAAGAAATAAGTGTTACTAAAAATTCTTTAATTTCAATTAACAACATTTCAGAGAAAGAATGCCTTTGTAAGACTATTAAACAACAACAGTTATGGAATAAGCGCTAAAAATATACATCCTCCAAGATACCCAACAACTCTTACAGCAAAAACAGGGGAGGTCAGAAATGACAACAATGATTTGTGGCCTGGAAAACATGTTTTACTATCAGAGACTAAAGGAGCTCAATCTATTTTGTTTATTAAGGAGAAGTGTAAGAGACAACTTGACCATAGCCTAAAATTACCTACCCATAGAGAAGCTATCTGAGACTAGAGGACTCTTTAGTTTAAAAGCTGAAGTCAGTAAAGTTTGAACTGAAAATAAATGTAATTTTTAACAGAACGAATAATTAGCTATTGGAACAGATGATACAGGGATGTGATATATGTTCCATCACTTGAAGTCTTTAAATCAAGACTAAGGCCCAGATCCACAAAGGGACTTAAGCACCTAAGCCCCAGATTTAGGTCCCTAAATCCCAGTTTTAGGCAGCACTGCAATCCACAAACTCCCCTCCACTGCCACGTAAGCCTGTGGGTTCCTAAACTCACCTCGGCACCTAAATTTTCAGGATAAAAGTTTCCCAGGGGCCTATGTTTCTGGGTGTGCACACTGCTGCCTCACTATGTGTGTCCAGATGTCTATTTCCTATCTAAGCCCAGCGTGACCCATGAAGCAGGGGAGGACATCATCTATCTTCCCTGCAGAGCCTGGGCCGGTAGGCATGCTCTGAGCACACCTATTGGATCAGGACTGATTCAAAATCCAGGAGGAGGAAGAGGAAATGGTACCCACTTTATAACTTTTAGCACAGTAGTTACAGCACCCAGCCAGCATATGGGAGACCTAGATTCAATTCTCCCCCTCTCTGCCAGAGGGGGAGTGTGATGGGGTGTACAAGCCCCCCACACTGGAAAGCACGGGGCTAAAGAGCTACTCTGGGCCCAGCCAACCTTGCCCCAGAATACCCACAAAGTCTGCACAAGCTAGAGGAGGAAGTTAAAAAGAGGAGCAGAGTAACACTGTGGCAAGCAGATAATCGAAGTGAGCTGGCCTACACCCTTGGAAAGGAGCACCACAGGAGCTCTCGCTGCCTGAAGCATGGTGATAGTGACCTGACCAAGCCTATAAAGAAGGGACCTGTGACTCTCTGAAGGCAGAGACTTTATTTGTGTTTTAGCTATTTACTTCACCCTGTAGGAAGAGAGGGACAGGTAGGAAGTATCCAGGGAGTCGGCTGCATAGCACCTCAAGGTGCAGGACTTAGCTGGCTATCATTGGGCCCTGGATCGGAGCCCAGTGGAGAGGGTAGACCCAGGCTTCTCCTACCAACCCCTAAAGGGGGACAACTATGAAAGTCTGTCCTTTGGCAGAGAACCTAATTGGGGGAAGACCGTGAAGGTACAAAGGTCTAGACCAAGAGACTTCAGGGGAAGCCCTGAATCCCGCACTGAATTCTGAAGACTTTCCCATTATTAGACTCCTGATACATAACCCAAAAGGGGTGGACTGAAAGTGTGACCTGGCTGGAGAGCTGAGTCACTAAAAGGACAGACTGCTGCAGGGTGGAGCTGTAGTAAGAAAGGGGTCTTCCTCTTGGGCATCCAACTTGCCACACCCCTGCACAGCCACTAGGCAGCACTGGTGGTGAGCGTTTCCCTTCCCAGAGAGAAGGAATTTGAACAGGAGTCTCCCAGCTCTCAGGAGAGTGATCTAACCACTGAGATATTCCAATTTAGGCTTTTTTCAGTCTCTCCTATTGATGCTGTTCTATTGTGTATAAACAATGAAATAGCTATTGGAACAGGGGGACTGCATCCTCAGTCTCCCACCTCCCAGGTGGGTGTGCTAAACCCCTGGACTTCACTCTGTGGTCCAATGACTGTATTTATCCAAGGTGCAACAGCTACAACAGGACAGATTGAGGGAACCCCACATCAGAATATCCTATAGCTCAGAATTAGAACACTCTTCTAAGAAGTGTGGGAGATTCCTGTTCAAATCCTCTCCCTCAGGCAGATGGGGGAATTGAAAGACTATCTCCCACATGAGTTCTATAACCACCGGTCTAAAAAGTATAAGGTGGGTGGCACCATCACCTCCTGCCATCTCCCTCCATTTGTACAGAGTAAGGCAGGCCCCTAACTCATTCCTTCAAGAAATGGTTTCATAGATTCCAAGGCCAAAAGGGATCACTGTGCTCATCCAGTCTGACCTCCTATATAACACAGACATAGAACTTCCCCAAAAGAATTCCAAAGCATATCTTTTAGAAAAACATCCTATCTTGATTTAAAAATTGTCCAACATGGAGAATCCATCACAACCCTTGGTAGATTGTTCCAATGGTTAATTTCCCTCACTGTTAAAATATGCAGCTCATTTCCAGTCTGAATGTGTCTAGCTTCAACTTCCAGCCATTAGACTTTGTTGTATCTTTCTCTGCTACACTGAAGAGACCATGATTAAATATTTGTTCCCTATGTAGGTACATATAGTCTGTAATCAAATCACCCCTTAACCTTTGGCATTAACTGCAGTCTCTGATTTTTTTAATTAAAATGTTGTGTGGCATCAAGTCAAACACCCTACAGAAGTCTAAGTCTATTATGTCAACACTGTTACCTTTATCAATCAAACCTGTAATCTCATCAAAAACATATCAGGTTAGTTTGACAGGATCTATTTTCCTTAAATCTATATTGATTGGCATTAATTATATTACCCTCCTTTAATTCTTTGTTAATCAACTCCAGGAAAAGGGGACCCAGCTGTGGATTATTAAGAGAGATAAGCGCCTAAATCCAGGCTCCAGGGAAGCACCTATCTCTGTAAGAGCGGTAGGGTTTAGCACACACCCTGGTCATTGGCTTCTCCCATTGGTTACATGCTGGCTTTGTGGATCGCATGCTAGGACACCTATCTTTCCCCAGGCTTTGTGGATCCCATTGTTGTTCCATTGATTTCCTAGGTGCCTAAAGTTAGGTGCCACAGTGTCTAGCATCCATTTGGGCCTGGATGTCAATCTAAAACATACACACTAGTTCAACCACATGTTGTTGGGCAAGATGCAGGAGTTACCAGATTTCTTCTATGGCTTGTTATGCAGGAGGTCATGGTCTATGATCAAAATGGTCCCTTTTAGCTTTAAAACAAAAAATGAATCTTTGACATTCCTGTATTTTAAACTTAAGGTAAAACACCAGCAGGCATTATAAAAAAACAAAAGGAAACAAGGATAGCCTTAGAAGTGTTTTCTTTATACGTCAAAAAAAAAGCAAAAAAGAATTAAAAAATGTTTTGAAAAATCGCTTTCAGGTCATTTTTAGCCTCAGGAGAGCGTTAAAGTAGTTGCTGTTCCCTGTGACCATGTGGGCTGAGGGGGGAAAGAGAGGAAGTGCGAGAGAGAGGCCACGGGGTTCCAGTGCCCCACAGTGGTGGGCAAGACTGCTCTCTGCTCTGAGGGTTTTGGATGATTGGACATTCAAATCCAAAGAGTTGTCAGGACACAAATTACAACCACAATGTACTGTTTCATCAACTGCAATGCATTCAGAACTCCTCTCTCTCTCTGTGGCCTGGTGGCTCTGGAGATGGGTTGACAGACAGACTAATGGTCTTTCATTCTGTTCTGGTCTCGTGACATCATTGTTGCTGAACAGCGTTACATCAGAGAAACTGTTCAGTACTGTTGATGGCTGTACAGATCTCTCAGCATTCTCAAGAACCATCTCTGATGTTTTTCCTTTAAATGCAGTTTGCTAATAAATTACAAGTCTTGATATTCTGTCTGTTTTAACAGGACATTGAATGTGCAATAACTTGACAATGGTTCAGTTATAGGAAAGCAGTTAAATGTAGTTAATTCCTTTAAAAATCATACCAGCCAACCTGTGAGTTATGCAGAAACTTTCCTTCTCTGTCAGCAAAAACCAGCAGACTAACATCTCTCCTGGCCTTCCTGCAGGACTTAATTTGTCCCCAGGCTTGGTAGGACTGAGTAAGTCTGCTGTGAAAAGTGATACTTGTATGTTTGTTAATATCACTTTTCACAACAGACTTACTAACTAGCAATAAATAAATTACAATGATTTGGACATGTATATGTGCATATTTATTTGGTTTTCCTAAAGCTAATTAAGTATTTTAGGAAAAAGTGAGAGAGCAGCCACCAGCCAGAGTTGGTGGCCACATTCTGAGGCCACCAAAAAATTTGTCCCGAGAACCCCTAGCCTACCAAATTGACTCTGCACACTACTACACCGATAGAGGACTGAGCTCACGAATGCCAAGTATATAATAACCTGCCTTTAATGGATGCGAAATCCACTTTTGACCACAGTGGAAGGTGAGGAGAGAGTTTAACCCTCTAATTTCTACTCATGCTTGTAAAGGGACTCTAATACTCACAGGTTTGAGGAGCAATGGCTTCATCCGGGTGTGTTGCATTTCTGAAACCTTTCGATGAAGCAGATCAAATTTCTTATCCAACTTCTGAATGGCATCATACATGGCCTGGCAATAAATGTGAAAGTTAATGGAATTTTTCTACTATTACAGGAACAGTAAATAAAAAGCACTACATTTAAATTTGACAAAAGCAAGGAAGTGTCAATAAGGTTGAAGTTCCTTCCTTAATTTCTGTCTAAACTTTGCAACAGTTCAATGGATAATAAATACACTTTGTAAAGCGAATTATACGCTGATTTACTTATGCACCACAAGAAAAGATATCCGCATGGTAAATTTCAAGCTTGAAAAAGCATGCTGCTTTTCGAAGATCTAATTTCAGGGAAAGACTTACTCTTGCTGTTTTAACATCCTCCTGCACATGACTGGAACTGAAAGGTTGTTCTTCCTACTGCATCTAATATACAATTGATTTTTATCTAATATAATGGTGCATTTTATTTCACATTAAAGAGATATCAAGCAAACTCGGAAGTAGACTAGTGGCACAAGAAGAATTATTATGTGTTATCTAAAGTGTCATACTACATTTAAATCAGAGGCTTAACACTACTTTACAGATAGTTAGAGACCTTTAAAAATAGAATTATATATTTTTCAAATACTTGGCTAAGATACTGATAAATAGCTCACAAGGTATTGATTTCTACATCACTAATAGGAAATATACCTTGGAGGAATATGTATTCCAAAGTAAAATGACAAATGTATGTGATCTAGACAGCAACAGTTTCAGCTCCAAGCCTCAAAATGATTATAATGCTGAAGTCAATTGCACACCCATTGATTACACTCAAGGGAAAAAAAACACAAACAGAATTTGAAAAACACTTATTTGGTTGAAAATACCCAGAACATTTTGGCTGATTTTCAGTCTTTTTTTCAAGATCAGCAATTTGAGTCCCCCAGAGATTTAAAAATTGACTTTGCCTTACTTCGAGAATCAGATATGAAGGTTTTAAAGTAACATTACTGTAAAGACCCCAACATTTCATAGACATAAGAGCCATGTAAATCAAACTGGAGTTCAAAGGCTAACAGCTGTCCATATATACAACTTAGGAAATCACACATCTGAACAATTTTGTCTACTATTATTACAAGTATCACATAAGGTTACTGAACTAAATTTGTAGAGAGGAAACAAGTTGTGTTTTCAGAGTGTATGGTGGGTATCACTATTGCCAAAGCACAGTCGGTTTCTGCTGCTTTTTGTGTGGTTCTGTCACAACAACTCTGGAGAGAAATTTTTTTTAAAAAAGAATAAAAAATGTGGCTATAAAACCAAAAAACTGACAGGGCAGGTGAAAAATCTGAAATTACTTTCAAATTTAAGAAATAAAATTAACTAGATTTCAAGTTGATGGTATCGCTTTAGTAACAACTGACCTGCATATAGATAGATTCCAAAGCACCATGAAATGGCTCAGCATAATAAGGTTAAATAAAACCTTAAATTGTTGTGTATTAAAAGCAAAGTACAATGACCTCATCACACAGCCCTGGTGCAAACAGTAAGGCATACATGACATTAATTAACATTTAGCCGTAAGTCACTCCAGAAGGAGATGCTCCCTAAGGGACAGACGGCCAACCCATTATTTTCAGAAGTAGCCATACTATAACTGCTCACCTGTATGAGTAAGATATTCATTTAGTTATATCTTCACTGGTGTAGTTATTCAGCTTGCCAGTTACTACTCTAGATAACATAAGCAATAAATTCTCCTAATTCAGCCTGAACAACAAGACTCTGAATAAGGTAATATTCTAAAAACAAACCTCAGATGCCTTCAAAATCTATATGCCAAACGTTTCCCATTACCTTGCAATTCCTTGAAGGTAATCAATGGACTCTGTATTACATGTGCTGTATTAATACTGACCTTTGGAGACACACTCACGCTGATTACATTGTAAAAGGCTCAGTGGCTGCATATAAAAACGTCAATCAAAAATAAGCAAACTGCATTTGCAGTTAAGTCAAGTGACATTTATAGAAATGAACAACTGGGGGCAATAGAGTTGCAAATTGATGTTACAGTAGCATATATACCAGGGATAAAAGCGTGACATAATTTTGCCTTGTTTTTTTGCAGAGGGTTATAAACTATTTCAAACAGAAAAATGTGGTACCTGACAATAGTTGAGGACTTCCATAAGGGTTTTCTGCTGATCTCCTGTGTAGGACGCTTCAGACACACTTCCCTGTTTCATTCCAAAATAAAGAAGCTAAGCTGAAACTTAAAATCATCATGCTTTGCAGCCAGAAACATATACAGAGAAACACCCAGCTTTAGTTAAAAAAACAAAACCACAAAACTGTTTTTGTAATGAACCCCCAAAGCAACAGTCATTACCAATAAAAAAAAAAATGACTTACACATTCATAATCTGGTTCATACTCATAAATGACACTTCCACCATCTTCATATTCTGTTTCCCTGGATCTTATCTAGAAAAAAATATTAAGAAACATGTAAAATTAGGAATAATCACAGAATACAAGGCATAAAACAGTCTAGATCGGGGTTCTCAATCTTTTTCTTTCTGAGACCCCCCAATATGCTATAAAAACTCCACGGCTCAGCTGTGCCACAACTATATGGTTTTCTGCATATAAAAGTCTGGGTCGGTGTTAGGGGGTAGCAAGAAGGGCAATAGCCCGGTGCACCATGCCACAAGGGGCCCTGTAAAGCTAAGTTGCTCAGGATTCAGCTTCAGCCCCGGGTCAGGGGGCGGGGCTCAGAGACCCAGGCTTCAGCACCATACAGTGAGGCTTCAGCTTTCTGCCCTGGGCGCCAGCAAGTCTAATGCTGGCCCTGCTTGGCAGACCCCCTGAAACCTGCTCGTGGCCCCCCAGGGGCTCCCGGACCCCTGCTTGAGAACCACTGGTCTAGAGGACCTATATATTTTTTCAGAACCCAAGGCATTGGCTTAATATATTAGGGGTAGCAACTAATGAGGAGGATGTTTTCAAACACAGCAGATTAATATATATTTGTTCTAGTATTAGGCACAACCTAACTGTGACATATAAGTTTTCAAGTCAGTTTTCCTTTATAAGGATTACAAATAGTTTAAAATAAAATATACATACATATCCATGTACATTTTATTTACACTTGAGTTTATTAAAAAGTAAAGAAACAAAATCTACATTATTTTTCACATCTTGTAAGGTTTACTTGCTGCAGGTCTCTCAGCTAGGTCAAAGCTACCCAATTTCACTTTTGTTTGTAGTCAGTTATTAGTCAATATCACTTTCAATTACTCATGTACTAAAACATGTGGAAAAGTGTTTAGGCTGCAGTGAATGGTTATTAAAAAAATTCACTGCAATTTTAAAAAATTGAAATCTTTCCACTGACTGTTTTGCAAAAAACTTATTTTTTTTTACAACCAAGGCCTTGCCAATAAGTAAACTGGTTTAACTTATATCAGTTTTTATATAGATTTAGTTAGAACCAGTGCAAAACCATGTTAGATGTTCTTATTTTGGTATATCTTAAAACTGTTTTTATATCAATTTAAATTGTTCTAATCAATTTAGTGTATTATTTGTATTTTGGTAAACCCTAGAAGCCAGGGCCCCATTGTGCTAGACACTGTACAAACATCTGTCAGGTTTAATATTAATTTTTGTGATGGTTTAAATGAGTCAATTTAAAAGTCACACATTTGTTTAAATCAGTGCATCTTTGCTTGCAGACAAGCCCTTATATGTTGGGGTAAACCTGATCTGACACTGGGTGTCCTTGTACTCCTGAAGCACTAATGCTCTTTGGCATGGCTCTTGGAGCCGTTACTATTGCTATGTAAGGATGTGGCTGGAGAGTTAAATGGTGGCCTTTCCCATAGGAATATAGGGCTCCATGAATGTTTTCATAACAGAATGCTACTTAGTATAGCTAGGAGCAGGCTGTAGGTTATGTGATGCTAAAGTGGATGTAAAACATTAAAAATAAAGATCTTTTGTTTAACACAAACTCTTCTTTCATTAATGTGAAGAACAAAACAGCTAGGGCCTGGTCTCTTCTTCAAGAAAGACCATTTTAAGTAAAACAGCAGACAACAAAACATGCAGGTAACATTTAAAGAGCCCATGGAAGTGCCTCTTCAGAAGCTAGGAGAAAGAGGATATGTGTACACTTATTAAAAACCTGTGGCTGGCCCATACCAACTGACTTGGGCTCTAGGACCCTGTGAGGTGGAAGGTCCCAGAGCTTAGGCTGTAGCCTAGGCCCCAATGTCTACCCTGCAATTAAACAGCCCTGCAGCCTGAGCCCTTTGAGCCCAAGTCAGCTGGCACAGGCCAGCTGCCAGTTTTTAACTGCAGTGTACACATGCTTAGAGTGTCCCTTGTTATATGAAAGTTTCCTGTAGACAGGAATCAACAGTGCCACCCTGTGGAGAAAGAGACATACGTAAAATAAAGATGCTCGTTTTACTTGTAAGCTGTGAGAAGCCCTTCTTGCCCAGCATAAACTATTTTGCATTTGATTTTTTTTTTAATTACACCAAATTTCTGCCAGACTACTCAAATGAAAAATGATATAATGTGTAATACTGTCAGAGTTCAAATATAATCTGGCGCCCTGTTTTAGTACTGACGAGACCACTTCGTTGGTTTATTTAAAATGTAAACTTTTTCTCTTTTATATTCTTCAGCTGGCCATTAAAGCATAGCTCCATGCTATGAACCAAGTTCTGCCCACAGGCATGCATCAATGTGAGAGCTGCGTGATCTATTTTTGGACATAGTTTGCCCAATGATTTGCCCATCGGTCAACAGGTAAGGAAGGATGATTGGTATCACTCCGTCTAAAAACCTGTCAGAAAAGAAGGAAGTGTCCCTAATGCATCCTTCTTTTTAGAAGAATATGAGCTTGCATGTCAAAGGTTTGCATGCAGGACCAACCCTTAGATTGTCAGCTTTTCAGGAAAGGAGTTGTCTCTTCCTCTGCGCATGTACAATGCCTAGCAAAATGGGGCTCCAACCCTTATAAAAGCCTCTTGACACTGCTGTAATACAAATAATAATAATATACTTCCCCCTTTTGTGGATTATAAGACAATTCTCTCACATAAGAACTGGAATTGCTAATAGCAGTGTAATTTGCCTGAAAAGGCAGAGCAAGTGTTTGTTTAGATACACATACCATGCTATTTCTCACCAGAGAGGGGGTAAGTCGTCGTCTTTTATGCAAAAAAACATACTCCATTTCTTCTGGGTTCTGACCATCTCTCTGCACACTTGTAGAATGGCTCATCTGTGACACCACTGGCTCACTCAGTACTGACAAACCTTCCCCTCCTATAAAAGCCAAAGTTAAAAGAAAGCATGTTAGAAAACTCCTCCCACTGAATTGACAGGAATTGTTTCAGGGAAATTCTATGGCCTGTATTATACAGAAGGTCAGACTAGATGATCACAATGGTCTCTTTTGGCCTTGGAATCTAGGAATTAGACATCTGTCATGAAAAGCAAGAATAATAGCTTATTTTTAAAAAACTTCAGCATCCTGGCCATTTAAGATTAATTACTAGCTAACTATCAAGCACTAAATTATTTGCTCATTTTATCCTCTAATTAGAGTTTATTAAACTTTATTCCTTCCAATTTCTCCTCAAAATGCATTTCATTTGCCATACTTTCCATTGTTGACTTTCACTCCTGAGTTACCCATGCCTCTTTTTGCCTTATCTCATTCTTCATTTAAAAACCCCCACACAACAAAAATCTATGAATTAGAATTTAAACACATTGTTCACAATGCGATACAGAACTCACCATTCTCTGTATTTGCTTTACTCGCATCTCTCCCTTCCTTAAGTATTCACTCCTTTTATCACCTTCAGTTTTTGAGTGTGTTTCTCTCTGTGAAGAGCCGTGCAAAGAAAAAGACCTGGTCCTAATCCCTGCCCCAAAAAGTTGATGATCTAGAGCAAACTAACTGATGTTGTTTGATAAACATTTAAACATCAAAACTGTACATCTGCAAAAAAATACTTGACATTGGCCAACTACTATTTTAACACTTTTACATGACTAAATTAAGTTTGCCTGCGATTGACAGAAAAAAAAAAAAAAGTTACTGCTTCTTGAACGAGAATCATATGTCAAATTTGATCCTAAACTTTACAACTAAGTAAGAGGACCAGATCTTCAGCCCATCTCAAGACTCCTTTGAACTGGCACAAAGGGAATTAAAAATAAGGACAGGAAAAGGAGGGGCTGGCAGGTGATGTGATCCTGGCTGGCAGCATTGCTCCTTGAGAGCTGCTATCTGCCAGGGCAAGATAGAGCATAATCATCCCCTTGTTATCTTGTGCTACCTTGTTGGGTTTTTTTTGTATTTCACCTACTGGCTCTCATCTTATACTTATCAGAGGGGTAACCATGTTAGTCTGTATCCACAAGAAAAACAAGGAGTCCAGTGGCACCTTAAAGACTAACAGATTTATTTGGGCATAAGCTTTTGTGGGTAAAAAACCCCAATTCTTCAGATGTATGGAGTGAAAATTACAGATACAGGCATAAATATATTGGCACATGAAGAGAAGGGAGTTATCTTACAAGTGGCAAACCAATACTTAGGTTGTAAGCTGTTTGGGAAAAGGACTCTCTTTTTGTTATGCATTTGTACAGGGCCTAGCGCAATGGGGCGCCCTGATCTCCCATTGCGATCCCTAGCTTCTATTGATTTACAAACAAATAATTATTAATATACATGAGGCTCTTTCAACAAGACTCGGGGTGAAATGGAGAAAAGAGTGTTAAGTCACCTGATGCACCAAGTGCTGCTTGAGGGCACTTGGGGATCTAGCCCATAAAGTCCAGAAACACAATTTAAACTAGTATGGGTGGCTTGCAACACAAGCAATAAAAAAATACTGCTTATCTCTCTCTCTCACACACACACACACCACCCCCTCCTGCTCTGCACGACTCAGCAAATCATAGGCCTAACCGATTTCACCTCTCAGGCAGTGAGAATGTCTCTCACCTCTTCATTCTGACCTTACTGCTTCCCTTCTAGCAACCTGAGGTCCCACAAATCATAAGAAATTCCTGTATGATGGAAGTTCTGTCATGTCTCTAACTACATCATCAAAAACAATGACACTACAATTACATACAAATAAGGTTGCAAAGTCAAGCACTGAAAAGGTATGACATGCCAGATTAAGACTGTCCATACAGATGGAATTTTTGGAAACTTTGCAGCAACCCTTTAGCAAATTCTACTGAGCATCTGCAAATGGCAATTTCCAATGGCTTGGAACTCTGGCAAATCTTCATGGATTTTCATTGGGAAAGCGAAAGGCACATCTCAGCCTCCAAACCTAGTCCCCTGCCAAATTTCCAGTTCCTGCCTCAAACCCTGAAAGTAGAAGAACTCTTTAAAGAAAAAGCTCTTAAAAGAAACAGCCGGAGGCAAAAAAAATTAACAGAATTACTTATTTCTGTCTAATTTTATTATTTGTATTACTGTAGCACCGAGGAGCCAGTCTGGACCAGGACCCCATTGTGATAGGATGTGCTGTAAACAAAGACAGTCTCTGCCACAAGGTCTTACAATCTAAGTATAAGACAAGAGGTGACAGATAGATAGATACAGACAAACTGATGGGGGAGTACAAGGAAACAAAGAGACAATATTGGTTAGCATGATAGGCAGTGGTCTCAGCACACCAGCATTGCCAATCTTTTTGCAGGAATCATGGCAAAAAAAAAGAGTTTTAAGAAGGGATTTGACAGAGAACAATGAAGTGGCTTTGCAGATATTTATGGGGAGCTGCTCCCAAGCATGAGGAGCAGCATGGAAGAAAGAAGAAAGATACTTGTTTGAAAATGTAACAAGTGGACAATAGACACTAGCAGCATTGGCCAATCTGAGGCAGAAGTCAACATCTTCATAGTGAATGAGAGATGATAGGTAGAGACAGGATAGAACATGATGGGCTTTGTAAGTGCAAACAGGGCCTAGCACAATGGGGCAGCCCTGATCTCCCATTGCGGTCCCTAGCTTCTATTGATCTACAAGCAACAGTTTATGCTTGATGCAATAAAGAAAGGGGAGCCAGTGGAGGGATACGAAGATAGGAGTGATGTGGTCAAAGTGATGGACTAGGAGAATTCTCTTTGTAGCAGCAGTCTGAATGGATACCAGAGGGCCAAAACTGCATTTGTCAAAGCCAGAGAGAAGGACATTGCAGTAATTGACAAGTGAGATGATGAGCGCTTTAGCAGTGTGAAGGGATAGCAAAGGTCATATTTTAAAGATGTTATGCAGAAAAAAAAACAACAATATCTAGACATAGCCTAATGCGAGGACTTACAGAAAGGTCCAAGCTGAAGATAACAGCTAGGTTACGGGCCTGAATGACAGGCAGGATGGTGGTGTTGTCCACAATGATCAAGAAAGGAGGTGGTGGGGAGATTAAGAACTCTGGTTTAGCCATGTTGAACTTGAGCTGATAGCTAGATATCCTCCAGGAGGTTGAGAGACAGACAGACGGACACTTTAGTTTGGACAGAAGACAGGTCTGGAGTGGAGAGGTAGATCTGTGAGTTGTCAGGGTGGAGATGGTAGTTGAATTTGCAGATGTGATTACTCAGAGATAAGGCATAGTACGAGAAGAGAAGGGGACCAAGGACACAGCCCCGTGAACTCCCAGAAAATAAGTTAATTCTTGAAAAATGGCTGAACCACTTTTGCTGAAACTTTATTAAAAATATATCAGCTTAATGCAGAGAACAAACATGGACAATTTCAGTCCAAATGGTTAAGTCTGGAAAAGTTATTTTGATGCTGACAGACGAGGTGCCAGCTCATGCCAAAGACCCAGGGCCTCAGTGAACACTGACAAATGCATAGCTTTTAACCAGTCCGACTTACCTGCGGGTTAGCATAGTTAGAAATAGACATTGGGGGTTATAAGAATGTGTTTAGACTTTATGGAATGCTTGTAGGATGCTGCATGTATTAATCCTAATTATACTATCTGTATCTCATGGTATAAAGCTATATTGAATTGTAAACCTCTGTAATTGCGTTGTAAACCTCTGTAATTGCGTTGTAAACCTCTGTAATTGTGTAACTCACCAAACAGGAAAAGCAGCATTAATGAAGGTAAAGTGCTTGTCCTGCACTCAGGATGGCCCAATGAAGGCAAATGAGATATTGTGTAGCATCAAAGGACAGAGACCTTCTTGATTGCATTCCTCACTCCCTCCAGGAAGGGAACGCGTGTGCATGAACTCATCCCATCAGCTTGGATTCTGGAGTGAAGGGGATAAAAATGCCTGACAAGGAGAAACTGGGTCTCTTTTTGCGGTCTGGACTCTAAGAGGCAAAGATTCCTAAACAGAAGGAAGAGATCCCCATGTTGCTTAGCTTGGGTGAGCCCTAAAGGATGTATAGAGCTGCTTATTATAGAAGCTTATATTATCTTTTTAAATCTAAGACTGTAACTCATTTGTGTGTATGCTTCCTGTTTTAACTTTGTAAGTAACTATTTCTTTTCTTAATTAATAAATCTTTGGTTAGTTTATTACAGGATTGGCTACAGGCATTGTCTTTGGTTTGAAATCTGAATACAACTGACCTGAGGTAAGTGACTGGTCCTTTCAGACTGGAGTAACCTGAATATTGCTGTGATTTTTGGTGTAAAGTGACCATCTATCACATAGTCCAGCTTGCCTGGATGGCAAGATATACTGGAATGCCCAAGGGAACTGTCTGTGACGCAATGTTAAGACTGTTACAGTACTTTAGGAGTTCATACTTGTTACTGGGTTGGTGAAATATAATTATAGAAAATACAACCAGTTTGGGGATTCTGCCCTTCTTTTTGACAGTCTGCCCTGAGGCTGGCGCTCTCAGTTGTGAGCCGCTCAAGACAACATGACAGTTATCAGCTGAAAACAGGGGCTTTTAATAGTAAGTGCTGGACACCCTCAAATGTAATAGCTGCCAACTCTTACTTACTATGACAGCATTCTTTAAAAGTTCCTTACTTGCTTTAAAAATAACAACACCCAGCCACCATTTTGGGGGGTAGGGATGGGAGGGGCCTCACAAAATGATCATCATGTTTCCTCTGCTGATTCTGAAATAATAGTTAAATTATCCTCCGAGACTTGGGCTGACATCCATCTGTGACTGCTGGTTCACAAACAGATGACCTGGCATGTTTGTTCTGCTGTATTAGAAAACAAAACAAAACAAAATAAAATACCCCTCACTATAGCTGGGGAGAGATGAGGAAAAGAAGGGAAAGGGGATATCAATGTGTTTTCAAGTAGAAATCTACAAAAACCAAGAAAACTTTACTATCAAGCAGAAAACAATAGAAAACAACAGTGTCAGTGTTATGAAACATGGGAGCTGGCTTGGATCCACTGAAGAGCTATCCTGACAATAATCGCTGTAAATAGTTGCTTGTGTTTAGGACCCTTTTACACAATGCTTGTTTCATCCATTTCCCATGCATAGTTGGTAATTTTGCTTTTTAAAAAATGTTTTGCTGAACACACTCAACAAATTTAACTGCCTAAACACACATACTACCTTCATGGGCATCTTGTATCCAATAGTAAGCAAGCAAAGTTTCTCAAGACTACAACCCAATTCTCCCCCAGCTAGAGTTCAGAACATTAAAGGGTGCCTACAGTTGGCAACACCCCAACTTAAATGACCACTGTACTGGAATAGTGCATACAAGAATTTTCATTGTATTCCAATTAATTTAGCTAAATGCCATACCTACTGGGCAGCCAGGTTTCTCTGGTCTTGTTTTTTTCCCTCCAAATTACACACTAATCTTCTTACAACGGATTCCACACCTCTACCCCGATATAATGCAACCCGATATAACACGAATTTGGATATAATGTGGTAAAACAGCGCTCTGGGGGGCAGGGCAGCACGCTCTGGTGGATAGCACGTCAGGCTCCAACACACTGCTCTGAATGGCATGTTAAGGTTCAGGGGGTTGGATAAGGGGCAGAGGCTCTCGGGGGGGGGTTGGGGGAGGGGGAGGGGGGGGGTTGGATACGGCATGGGAGTCCGGGGGGTGATTAAGGACGGGGAGGGTCTCTGGAGGGAGGCGGTCAGGGGACAAGGAACGGGGAGGTTGAATGGGTCGGTGGTTCTGAGGGGTCAGTCAGGGGGAGGGAAGTAAGTGGGGATCGGATAGGGGGCGGGGCCAGGCTGTTTGGGGAGGCACAGCATCTTGCATACACCATGTTAGCTCTAACAAAAATGATTTGCTGACTATTAATAACTGAAATGCTCGAGGCCAAAGCAAGTTCGATATAACGTCGTTTCACCTATAACGCGGTAAGATTTTTTGGCTCCCGAGGACAGCGTTATATCAGGGTAGAGGTGTATTTGAAATAATGAATTCCTATGTATATGTGAGAAAAACAATTCTTAAACATTATTGAGATCACCACTAACAGGGAAGATCCTTAAGGGGAAACAGATTCTAAAGTTACTTGTTTTAAACTATACTATCAAAACTATTTAATAAGTAGCTTTTTTAAGGTTTTAGAGTCACACACACACAACAGAAAAAGTAATGGGGAATATAGTGTTAAAGATACAATCACTGAGCACTCTGCCAGAAGGATGGGCCATGGGCATTAACTCTCAGAAGAAATTAAGTGTATTTACCATAAGCAAGTTGAGTCATGTAGTGATCATCACTGTTTACTTGAGCATTTTGTTCCACTGACACGCAGCCTTGTGTGGACAGTCCATTTTCTGTATCTTCTATTTCAGAATTTTCAATTATCACAGCTTCAACATCATCCTCAACTCTCACAGAAACATAATCTAAAAGCATGTACAGAAAGAAAGAGAAGTCTGGACACCATTCTGTATACCATTCTAATGGCAGTAGCAAATTTACCAAACCTAGTATTACCCACTTATTTGAACTGTACAATAGCTTAGCTGTAATTAAACTGAAATTTGAGTGTTTAAGATTTAAGTCATCTTCCAAGACATGCACTGTGATTCTAAGTGATATTAACAAGGGAGAAGGTTACAAAGCACTTTGGGTGAGATTTTAAAAAGCACTTAGCATCAGCGTAACTGTTTCTACAGACTAGGAACTGTTAGGCCCCGTGAGCACCCTTTATGTTTAAATACTTAATGGCACTGAAATTGGAGAACCATTGAGAAAATATAATTACAAAGAGCTAGGCTTAATACTATCAAAGTAAATCAGTTCACAGTTCTATGCGTAGTTGTTATATTATGGTAGCATTTGAGCCCTAACAGGAATGAGGTCCCAATATGAGAGACACTGCAAACATACAGAAAGACAAAGGTCCTGTCCTGAAATGCTTACAGTCTAACTGTAACATGCCAAATGTTGACACAACCACAGTAAACGCTCTGGGTTCAGAATGTTTGCACTGCAGCTAAGTCTGGCATTTCCTTTATTTTGAGAAAACACTTTTTAAAAAATTACATGCAATATAACTATGTTAAAGGAACAATAAGACTATAAGATCAAGCACTGAAAAGTTAGGAAGAGTCAGAATTCAGGCTGCCAGTGCAACTATAACTTAGTATCATAATACATATGCATCAGGAGGCTATCTTTAGCCGCATGCTGTTTTTCCACAGGACCCCTACCTGATTCAGTACATAACATGGACTGTGCTCTGGGTATGAATCTACTGCCTTTCCTCTTTGCTCCTATCCAATTACTCTCCCACACTCAGTTTTCTGATCAAACCAAAAATGGGATATAGAGCCTTTTCCCATCAGGTCTTTAAAAAGCTCTTCAATAACATAGTTTGAGCCTATTCACTCAAGCAAGACCAGATCCTATTCTAGCAGCATTTGGGCACTATCGCATTATGACACATTGACTCAGCATGTTAAAGGTCCTTTCAGAGAGGTACTTAAGCACATGAGTAATACCGCAAGAATCAATGGGATTACAGCTTATGCTTAAGTTAGGCACTTGCTTAAGAGGCTGGCTGAATTGGGGCATTGTATATATAGAATAGGTGTGTGTTATTATTTATATATAAACAAACAAACGGATGGCCAAACTGTGGTTCCAAGCCACATGTGGCTCTTTTACAGTTAAAATGTAGCTCTCAAAGCCCCCTCCACACACCCCCATTCTCCACCTACCAGACTTGGGGGCGGAGGGAGGGTTAGGACCGCTGCCTTGCAGTGGAGTGGTGAGATAGGGGCTTCTGCCAGAGGGGAGAGGGATCTCAGTGTTTCAAACCCACAGGGTCCACCTGCTGGGGCTTGGGGCTTCAGCAGGAGCAGGGCTGAACCCCTGAGCCCTGGCAGGTGTCTCCCAAGGCGCTGAAGCCCCAACTCTTGGCAAGTGTACTCTGGCTCTCAAAGTTCTGAATATTGTCATATGCGGCCCGGCAGGCCAGTAAGTTTGGCCACCCCCGATATATAAAATGATAAATTGTCTGCAGCTTAGACAGGTAAGTCTGATCTAACGGATATAGCCATAAACTACAGTTTATTTTAAAACTTGTACAATTACAAAACAAACAAGTTGCTTGCTTGTCTGTTGATGCCAACAAAATAATTATTCCTCAGCACACAGATGCATAAGAGAGGCTGGAAACTTTCACAGCTGTTTTAAGAAATATTTTTTTTATTGAATTTTGTGTTAAAAATAGTTTAATATGAAATAATATAGACATACATCTTTCCCAATAAACTGACTTATTAAAAAAAAAAACAACTGTGGAAGTTTGCAGACATCTGCAGATCAGCCCTTCCTGTCTCAAATTCTGTCAACAATTTGGACTTTTTGCTGGAAAGTGGCAGTAAAATGCAGCACTCAATGAGATATCTGAACCACTCAGTCATGAGGAACCTAAAACAATGACAAGTATTTCTAGAAAAAGGAAGTGTATTTTGAATATTCAGTATAGTCTGCCACTATAATCTCACTATTTTTACTAAGTGTCCATTTAGCTGACCACAGCAGTTTTAGTTCAAAGGGAAGACTTGATAAAGAAACAAACCCCTTTGCAATTTTAGAGGGAATTATTATTTCTGCTGTTTTTGGCATTCTTTGAGATGCTTAATAAAAAACAAACTCAAAGTGTCATTAACACTCCTGATCTGTTATTTAAACCAGTAATGAAATGCTCGCTGAGAAATCCTGACTGCTGATAGCAAAGATCTAATGGTAAGACTGGTGGCTCATGGAGTTCATGAGCAATGGAAGAGACCTAGCAATTGGGTAACGTACTACAAGCAGTTGGGGGGGGGGGAAGGGGCGAGGAGGGAGAAGTTGAGGATCTAGAAAATCAGGACCACTTTTTAATTTAGGATTCTGGTATAAAATGCATATATTGATATAGACTTGATTAAATGCTAATGTCATCTAATACTACAGAGTTTTTAAAAAGTAAAGCGTAGTATTAGTTAAATACTGGATATGCCCTCTATTGGGGCACACTTTCCTACACCAGCAGAAGAAATGAACCTCATAATTTAATAGATCACTTCACGTTTAAGTACCACGGTCATATAGTCTAAAAGAAAAATGTTTTGCCTATTCAGGTTAAAATATCCACGCCTTCAAAATCTTAGTACAAAAGAACATTTCAGATATATATTTACTCACAGCAGTATCTATAAAAAAAAACCCTTCTCTTTATAAATGTTTGTGCTCTTTTTGGTGCTCTTAAAAATGAGAAAATCAAGAGCACACAGCAGACAAATGCCATGTAACATGCCCCACACAGAAACTAGAATTAAGCCACCAAAATCTTTTTAATTTGTGATACAAAGCAAGATTTTAATCCAAGTTCTTGGGAGCAATAGCTAGAGCATTAACTGACTAAGTTATCCAACTCCACAATCAACATAAGTACGATCATACTGGGTCAGAGCAATGGTCCATCTAGCCCAGTGGCCAAATGCCATGTGCTTCAGAGGGAATGAACACAACAGATAAGCATCAAGTGATCAAAAAAAAATTTTTTTACAGAGATATTTGTAAGTTTCCAGTAACTCTCTCAAGGAAACAAAAAAATCATAATTAAGAAAAATAGCGTCAAATATTCTTCAGGTTTTGAGTTGCACCTTTACAAGGGAAAAACTACTTTCACCGTAAAATGAAAAAACAAACCATACTGGTGCTTTGCTGCATCATAAATTAAGTAAGTAAATATATTTAGTGCTACTTCTTTAAATCATTTAACTAGTCATTCCAATGCATCAATAGGCTAACAAAGTTCTGCCTGGAAATGTAATAAAGAGTAAATGTATGTCCAAAGAAAGCTTCAGTCATTTAACTCTTTTCTTGCTCAGAATCAATACATACCCTGGGTTATGCTGTTTAGAAGATGGTCAGTTATTTTCAGTAAAGCAGCAGGACACTATATGCTGTATGACCCTATGGGATATACAAGTGCACCTCATACTTTGTACGTTCGGAGCTCAGGAAGATTATTATGGACAGAGCAGAGCTACACACTGAATAGAACATTCTGTCCCAAGTTTTTGTCAGTTTTGTTTGCTTAATTTAACAACATTTTATGATAATTATTCATAGTTATTTCAGCACTTTTCAGTACACTATTTATGAAGAACTCTAGTTTGCCTTTGTACAGAACCATCAGAATCTCTGCATGAAAGTTAAAAGCATTTAAAAATGCAGGGCAGCTGCTTCGTGATGACTTATATAGCTATAAAACTGTTCAACGTCTGACTGCATCAGTAAGATGCATCAAAAATTTTAATATCTTAAGCTATAGCCTATATCTAGCAAGATCAAAATTACTGCTGTCAAAAATTACTACTGTCAGTAGTGACATTTGAACACAAATTCTTCCAGAGCCTGGTTTCAACTGAGCAGATGGCTTGCTGACTATTATGTCGCTTTCCTAGTTCATTTTCACCTGCTAGGAGTGCTTCCCAAAGCACTTTGCTCTGCTTGCACCATCAGTTGACACTGGTTAAATAACATTTTTCCACTCACTTTCACCTTGTGATGACATGCCAGTGTGAATTACGAAGTGCACAGCATATGTATGTAGATATTTTTTGGAATACAGAACGCCTGTGTTGTGAAAAATCAGTATATAAATGTGTTGGAACCTGTTTGACATATGGTTTGCTCTGAAATGATCAGGAATGCATATTTTCATGAGAAACAGAATTGTAGCTTCATTCATAAAAGCAAAACCATTATTTGATACAGATGGGTTTCTCTCTCACACATACACAGACTTGCATGAATCCTTCATTAGGAAACAATTTTTAATGTGGAGCTCTTCCTTGATTTCTTTCAACTTTTCCCTATACTCATAGGTTTTGTATCAGACTCTTGTCCTTTTGGCTGAGGACAGATGGATATGGCACTCTCTGGAAGCAAACAATGCCAATCAAGCTATTTATTAAACCAAGAGATGCACAGTATACTAAGATTCTGACATACAAGAGTGCTGGCAAGATATCTATTTCCTGGTCATAGTCACATGATTATAGTCATATGACAGGGAGTCATTCTTCACTGCCTTTAGGGCTACTGTTGCAGAAGGCACTCTACCGTTCTTAGTCATGATTGCAGGATGATGCCTGCATTGCTTACAGGCTCAGGATCTATTTTCTGATTCTCTTTTTACCAGCATGGTGTACCTATAGAGCAATAACCTATAGAGCAACATTTTTTTTTTTAAATAGTTACTTGAAGGCTCCAATAGTCTTGTCTGAAAGTTTGTCATTTAGCTTTGGGTCTCCCACAGCTCAACATTTTTTTTTTTTTTTTGTAAAAATTACCCCCCCCCCCAATCAAACTGTAGCAATGAAAAGCAGAGATAGGAAAATAGTTTAAACAGAGTGGAGAAAAGTGAGATGGATGAAAGAAAGAGGAACACTGTAGAACTGTTACAAGAAATACACTGCAAAATACACACAAAAATAAGGGTTTTGAAGATTACTTACAAAGTTTTGCCACAATAAACCAGGACAATATGAGGGACTCCCAACACAGCCTGCTCCAGAGCTGCCTAGAGACCCCCTGTGAGAATTGCTATAGAAAGACTCTACAAACTGAAACTTTCCATTTCCTATCACGTCCCATTATGAGACCCTGTTTTTAGTCGCTTATCATTTTGCTAACTTCAAATATTTGCATGGAAATTTTCCATGGTGAGTGTCTGCCTCTTGCTTAATTTTTTGAGAACATTTCAGTAAAAACAGCTCAGCCATTTCTTAAAACGAGTTTATGGGGGGAAAAATGTTTCACACTTGTGAAAACTTTCTTGCAACTGTTTAAGAAGGTGTAGCCCCAACATGCTTTGAAAAAGGGTCTTGAAATTTGGAAGGGGGCTGCTCTTACAACAGGAATTTGCCTTTTTACTGCCCCTGAGAAAATCTGCACAAATTTGGCCAAGTTACATGCCCTTGAAAAATCATAGTGTGCACATGCTCAGTACAGACTTGAGAGTTTAGCTACTAAATTCTCCAAAGATCCCATGGATACTGGCCGTATTCCAGTTTGGGACTGAACAGGACTTCACTTTTTCTGCGACTGTTCCTCCTAGCTGACCAGGGGTCACTGGGCAGAAAAACAGAGAACAGGGTGACTGACTGTCCCAGCTGTGCTCTCAGTGCGCCCCATGTTGCCACCCAGAAGGAAGAAGTCACCTGACTAGAACACAGAAGGTGCAAAGGGGCAAGGGAAAGAGGGGGACATTCAGGTAGGGCAGAAGGGGCAGGCAGGGATAATGGGGTAGAGTCAGATCTGCAACCACTTGGGATTGCGTTAAAAAAAAATTACGTTGGAAAAAAGTTAAGGTGGCACATCTAGTTACTCCTCAAAAGCGAAACAATACCAGCATTAAGGCCGCCTATGGGTGGAGAGGGCAGCATTTCCTGATTCCCCTCCCCCACAACTGGTGGGGACAACAACCCCCCTCTACAGCCCACACACTAGAGGGGGAGAGGGGGGAAGAGAAGGTGAGCTGCACCTCCATTGGCCTGCTAAACCCAGGGTTGTGAAGTCAATCCTTGAGGGTCAGAGAGGTAGCCGTGTTAGTCTGGATCTGTAAAAAGTGCCAAAGATTCGTCTGGCACCTTATAGACTAACAGACGTATTGGAGCATAAACTTTCGTGGGTGAATACCCACTTCGTCAGATGCATCGTTGAGGGGGCCAATTAGGGAACTGGGGTAAAAATCTGTCTGGGGATTGGTCCTGCTTTGAGCAGGGGGTGGGACTAGACCCCCTGAGGTCCCTTCCACCCCCGACAGTCTATGAGTCTCTGTCTATTACCTCCCGGCCCGATTACTCCCTGCTGCAGAGGGGGGAGGGGCGGCATTCGGGTCCTGTTTAACTCCCCTCCCCCAAATCCCACACTCGCGGGGGGCGGCACCCCCCGTCCCCCCCCCCCCCCCCCCGCGGCTCGGAGCCGCCTCACGCCACAGACAAAGCTCGAGGACGCCCCCTCCTACCCCTCAAGGCAGGAGGCCACCGCCCACCACCAAGCGCCCCCTCCCTCAAAGCCCCCTCCACCGCTCGGCCAATGACGCGACTGGCGACGAGCAGACGGGAGGACCAATAGCAACAGCAAGGTTGGTCGGAACCGGCCAATAGGGTGGGATGTTGTGGGCGTGGCTTGGCCGGCCCCGCAAAGAACGTTTGGGTCCGGCCGTTGCGAACGACAGGGGAACGTTTTCTGCAAGCGGGCAACTCCGCACGCGGGCGGCGGGGGGGGCAGCTAGGCACTTACCCTCCGCGGACATGGCGCCGGCGGGCGCTGCGGGGGGTGTCCCGGCGGACGGGCGGGTGGCGAGCCGGGCTCCGCGCAGGCAGGTGTGGCCGGAATGTGGCGTTGGAAACGGAAGCGGCTTTGCCGACGTGAGCAACAAACTGTTTTGAATCCGCGCGGCTGCGCAGTGGGGACGGGGGCGCGTCCGACAAACGGCGTCCCGCCCGGGAGCGGCCCCTGGCCCCATGCGCTCCTCGGAGCCCCGCAGTTAGGGAGAGGCAGCATCTCCCGCCCTGATTAGCCCCACCCGCGGGTAGCAGGCTTGTGGGGAGCGGCCCTGACGTTCTCCATCGCCCTCACACGATCAGTCACAGGTTGCCCCCGGGTGCAGCGTCTCTGTCCTGATCCCTGGCTGGGCGTCGGGCTAGAGACATGCGGGGGGGGCAGGTGCCCCCTGCAAATTTAGGGCTACCTGGCGAAGGTTGAGAACAACCGCTTTAGGCCATTGAACTCGCTAATCTATTTGTGTATGATACCAAGGGGCCTGTGTTCTCCACGGCAAGCGGCACCCAGGCACTGTGACCAGATTCCTGGATTCTACAGCAAGGCTCTCAACTGCCTCCTTTCCGAGTCGCACCCGCAACAGGCTACAGTAACTCCACTGCCAACTTCTGCCACAACAACTGGTTTTCTGCATATAAAAGTCACGACTGACATTAAGGGGTAGCGAGCCAGGCAATTGCCCGGGACCCCAACAAAGCTAAGCTGCTCATGCAGTGGGGCCTCGGCTTTCTGCCCAGGGCCCCAGCAGGTCTATGCCAGCTCTTCTTGGTGGACCCTCTGAAACCTGCTAGTGGGCCCCAGAACCCTGGTGAGATTATAGGGTTGCCATCCTTCTAACTCCACAAAACCGATCACCTTTGCCCCACCCCTTCTCTGAGTCCCCACCCCGCTCTCTCTCTCTGTGTCCCCCCCCCACTACACTTGTGCTTGCTCTCCCACACCCTCACTCACTTGCTCATTTTCACTGGTGTGGGGAAGGGGGTTGTGGTGCACGAGAGGGTACAGGTTCTAAGCTAGTGGGCTCTGGGGTGTGGCCAGAAATGAGGGGTTCAGGCTGCGGGAGGGGGCTCTGGGTGGGGGGTAATGGCTCTAAGATGGGGCTGGGGATGAGGGGTTTGGAGTGCAGAGGGAAAGGGTTCCAAGCAGGGGTGGGGTGAGAGGGACAGGCTCTGGGGATGATGGGTTTGGGGTGCAGAAGGGGATGCGGGCTCTGGGAGGAAGTTTGGGTACAGGAGGGGGCTCAGGGCTGAGGCCAAGGTGTGGGAAGGGGTGTGGGCCTCGGGTGGCTCCCCGGAAGCGGCAACAAGTGCCTAGGTGGAGGGGTGGCCAGGGGGCTCAGCCTGCTGCCTCCATCTGCAGGCACCGCTTCCATTGGCTGTGGTTCCTGTCCACTGGGAGCTGTGGGGACAGTGCACATAGTCCCCCCCGGCCATGCCTAGGAGTTGAGGGACTTGTCACCGCTTCTAGGGAGCTGCACAGAGCCAGTAGGGAGCCAGCTGGCCCCGCCAACCAGACCTTTAAGGAGCCGCCAGGGTCCCTTTTTAACCAGGTGTTCTGGTCGAAAACCGGACGCCTGGCAACCCTAGTGTGCTCATAGTTCCCATGGGAGTGTCTGGTGCCCAATTTTGGCCAGGGGAGAAGGCGGGAGGGATAGGCACAAAGCTGCCACCCTTAGGGTGTTGGAGAGACTAGATGGGCTAGGGAAAATATCTCTTCTTAGACCAACTTCTGTTGGTGAGAGAGGCGAGCAGAGAGATCTGTGACAGTGCATTTCCCAGGCCTGAAGAAGAGCTCTGTGTCGCTCAAAACCTTGTCTCACTCACCAACAGAAGTTGGTCCAATAAAAGATATTGTCCCTCACCTACCTTGTCTCTAATATCCTGTCACCAAAAGGGCTACAGCACCATTGTATATAACCCTTAGGAGACTGACACCTACAAACTCACCGTGTTCGGCCCTCAGCCTTGCTTCCAGTCTCTGCATTTCATGTGTGAGTAAGCTCTTCTCTCTGAACCTCCCTGACAAGAGGGGTGTGGCAAAGAGATGGGACCAGTGTGAAGGAATGGAAGAGAGACCCAAGGAAAGTAGAAATGAGTGAGGTGAGACTGGCAAGATAAAGGTGGAGAGGAGAAAGAAGGGAATGAGAACATGCTGAAGTTAAAAATAGAGGAGACACAAAGGGAGTATGAGTGACATGTCAAACTTTAAACCATGAAAACAGGCAAATTTAGTGTGAGGCAGACTTAGTCATAAACACTACTGTAATATAAGTAATAATTGTCTAGTATTCTGTCTATGACAGTGGTCAGTACCAGATAGTTCAGAAGAAACAACCACATATAGACTTGTACATAGGGAAAAATTTCTCCCAATACCTCATTTTATGCCCTTAAGAATGAGGGTTTGTGTCCCAGACCTTACTTAGTTTGAAATGTATTGCCTTTCAGTTTCATTGAATGTGCCTTTGTTCTGTATTATGAAAGTAAATAGGTGTGCCTGATTGTCTTCTCTGTGATAGTCATTCTTTTATGCAACTATCACATCCCTCTTATTTATATCATTAAACTAAACAGTCCCAGTCTTTTCACTCTCCTCTCTTTCCCACCATGGTCAACAGAGCAAAACATTACCTTGTTGCCCGCATCTTTGTGTAATACTGAAATATTTTTATAATTTTTTCACCAACCTAGCTAACTATCCATCAGGATTCTTGAGTTTAAGAACCATTTATAAAGTATGATCTTTTATAACCCCAGATTTTCTAATATAAAGATGGAAAAGGGTCACTAGATTAAATAGATTTTAGTAACTCACCACTTCCTTTTTGGTGGCATAATTTCTGTCTGTCGAATTTAGACTTACACTGTAATATGCCATCACCTCCAAGTCCTCATTTCTGGGCCAAACATTACATTCTTACACTTATGAATAGGAAAGGAATATTGAGACAGGTAAGAACTAGTTGTAAGAGCTTTACGTGACTCTTGAAATGTCTAATTATACTATTATGGATAAGGTCTTTTCTCACTTACTCAGTTATTTTGTTATGTTGGTAAATAGTGAAATTGCCATAATGAGAACCTTTGAAAATCTCTTGCAACTCTTGAGGTGTGATGTGTGGCTTTTTGGTGGTTGTTTTTATTTTGTTTAGTTTTGTTTAGGGAAATGACTCCCTCACTTCTCAAACAAACAGTGTGGATTACCTGGTTTTTTTAACCAGTTCATATTTTTGGTTCATTTTCAGATAGACATTCTTAAGCTTATCACAGATCATTTGTAAGTGGATTACTTTCTCACCTAAAGACTTAGCATGCGCCAGGAAGATATCATCCAGGTGTAACAGGATCAGAGAGACACAACATTGCAGTAGCCTGCTCCTGAGCAACTTGAAGAGTATAAAAGCAGCCTTCTCTCTGTCCTGGCCCCCGGTCCGGGGGGCTCTGCATTTTAATTTAATTTTAAATGAAGCTTCTTAAACATTTTAAAAACCTTGTTTACTTTACATACAACAATAGTTTAGTGATATATTATAGACTTATAGAAAGAGACCTTCTAAAAACATTAAAATGTATTACTAGCATGCAAAACCTTAAATTAGAGTGAATAAATGAAGACTTGGCCCACCACTTCTGAAAGGTTGCTGACTCCAGATATAGGGCCTAATCCATTTTTCATTGACTTTGATGGGTTTTGGCTCAGGTCAGAGTACACTAAAGTTATCTCAACCTTTTTTTTTTTTTTTTTTTTTTAAATAGAGGGAAGAGGGACAGATAAAGGAAAGGGATAAAATTGGGTTCCCATTTGAGGGTCCAAGATTACCAAATGGTCATAGGGCCAATAATTTTTTGTATCTCTTAATCGAGAGACCATCTAAGAAGCTCATATACTGATGATCTAGCCAGACTGTCTTTGAAGATATTTAAACAAAAATAAGGAAACTATAAAGAAACAATGCCACTCGATATTAAATATAAACACTTCAAATGGTGACAAATAACTCTAATAGTGCTGTACCAACTTTGTTTTATACCCTAATAAACTAAGCTACCTAAGTATTTATTGCTGTTCATAGCATTACCCCTACAATTCCTCAAATGCTCTCTGTGATTATGGGCATTATTCTTTTTTTCAGTGCAACTGGCTTGTCTGTTTTTCAGCGTCAGAAGTTTGTAATAGAATTTAAAAGTTGAGCCAATTGAATTATATTCAATTTGACAAGTTAATAAGCTGGCCAAACCACAATTTCTACCACACACTATATGCATAATTCTCTTTCTCAATAAAACTTCAGTTTTGATTTCCATAACTCCCACGCTTGCTGCTTATTCTATAGGCTGATAATATAGGTAAGCAGGCTAATGTTCCCCTGTTCAGAATAAAATAAAAGTATTGCAAGAACATTAATAGAAAGCAAGGCTTCTTTGTTTGTGCAAAAGTAGTTCTTTTAAATTACAAATGTTAAAGTGTATTTTAGTACTTTAATTTAGCACCTTCAAACCAGAGAAATTTTTCTTACCGGATGCACAAAACAGTCTGAGGCTTGGTCTACACTACCCCCCTAATTCGAACTAAGGTACGCAACTTCAGCTACGTGAATAACGTAGCTGAAGTTCGAAGTACCTTAGTTCGAATTAGTTCGAACTTACCTTGGTCCACACGCGGCAGGCAGGCTCCCCCGTCGACTCCGCGGTACTCCTCTCGGCGAGCTGGAGTACCGCAGTCGACGGCGAGCACTTCCGGGTTCGACTTATCACGTCCAGACTAGACGCGATAAGTCGAACCCAGAAGTTCGATTTCCAGCCGTCGAACTACCGGGTAAGTGTAGCCAAGGCCTGAATAACTTACCAGTCATTCAGGCTGTGATATTAACGCAGCTCTTCTCTGTTACAAAAGGAGAAAACCCTGCCCCCACCTTTCTTTTCCCTTTCCTAAACTTGAGTTATCATCCCAGAACTTATTTATTCCTGCTCTGGAAGTCAGTGGAGTCTAAAATGGGAGCAGCAGTAAGAGCTGGTGGGGATAGTTTCTGGGTTTACATCCTTGCCATTAGAAAATGGAATAGCAGCACTTGTAAAAGAACCAGTGGTGTCTTAGTTGGTCATCACTTATTTAGTTCTTCTCTTATAAAAGATCTGTCTCCTCAACAGCTGTCACTCTATGTCTTAACATTTAAAAATCAGGAAACTTCATTGAGTATTTCAAAATGTTCCATAGGAGAAATTCCTGGACCCTCTTGTTTTTATATTAATATTGATACACCATTCTGAAAAAGTCTAAATCACAGTATTTAGAGAAATGGATTGGAGAGCATGGATGTGTCCCTATCCAGCTACATACACATGCTGTGGGGCTAGCTATGGGCCTGCCCAGGAATATGAATTCGTTTCAGATACATTTCTTCATGACCTCATTCTCTTCCATTGTGCAGCATTCTGTTACCACACAATGATGTGTAATGCAAATAGGTGACTTTCCCTTCCTATTTTGAGTTACTTTAACCACTGCATTTTACGTAGAGATTTTGTTATAGTTTCAGCTATGTGCTGCTGTGCTTTTCTAGCTTTACCAGTCCCTTCTCTACTTTTTATTTGAAGAGTCCAATTCTGATCTGGATCTGCAGCCCAAATCCTCTCCTGCCCCCCCCCCCCCGTTATTCAAAACCCAGGCGTCACTTGCCTGTGTGACTAAAAAAGTTTCCATGCCATGGAGCCATTATAATGGCTTTTTTACTAACTGATGTAATTTGGGGCATCCTGCTTACTATACACATC
Organism: Trachemys scripta elegans; assembly: GCF_013100865.1. Taxonomy (NCBI): domain Eukaryota; kingdom Metazoa; phylum Chordata; order Testudines; family Emydidae; genus Trachemys; species Trachemys scripta. The sequence continues at coordinate 211,323,830 of NC_048298.1, forward strand.
CAACAGAGACATTATGACCTTCTCACCTTTCTTGGCAGAAACCAAATCATCTAATATCTGTAAGTTGAATTGTGGCTAGGTTTATTCTATGTGCCATGATTAAAGCGCATCACAATGGCAGGCAAATGTGGTGCAGTTGTCTTCCTACATATTACTCCTGCAGGAATTCTGCGCCAAAAAATTAAAAATTCTGGCATTTTAAAATTCTGCAAATTTTATTTGTCAAAATAACACTACATAATCACACCAGTTTCAATTATTTTGGTAATTTATTTCAAAGTACCTGTCAGCAAGTATATCTATAATGATACAGAAACACAAAAATTCCCCTATCAGTAGAGAGTTAAAGAAACTCCTACAACAACGCATTTCCTGCTTCTCTGCCCTCTCTCCTCTAGAGCCCAGCCAGGGCTCCCCCCCCCCCCCGCACCAATACACCTCAACCCCTTCCCCCCAGATACCTGCACCACCTTCCCACCCAGAGTTCAGCCACAGAGTCCCTCCACCCAGAAACAACTCCTCCCCCCTGAGCCCAGCTGCAGGAACCCCCAGCCAGACTCACACCCCCTGAGCCCAGGGATCCAGCAGGAGAAACAGCCTGATGCTCAGTCCCAGACTTGCACAGAGTTTCCTGTGCACCACTCTCTCCTTCCCTCAGGGCATGCGGGGAACTGCCGCTGCCGGGAACCCTTTAGCTCCCTCTCTCCCCCCTGGCAGTATCTTCTATGGGCAAGCTGGGCTCTGCTGGGTCCAGCAGCCCCTAGTGGTGGCCTGCAGCACTGCAGCCTATTTCTGTGGGGTAAGGAAATTTTCAATTTCTGCAAAATTCTGCACTGCACAGTGGCACAGAATTCCCCATGTAACATATGCAGCGATCTGACTTGTCTACATGTCTGTTAAAACAACTCAGAGTCAAGAAGGGTCTAGCCAGAACAGCACAAGGCAAGTAACTTTGGGGAAAAAAGAAGACCGCATCCTTTGGAAAAGCATGGGTATGATTTTGATCTGTTCCCAGGACAGCCTAACTGGATGTTTTGGAAACAGTTGAAAAGCAGATTCTGTGTCTGCTTTTACAGACTGAGCTCTTTCCACAACCCTTACTCATTTATATTGCTTGGTTGAGAGGAGCTCATACCACTAACAGCAGCAAATGATCTACATAATCATTAACTGGTTCACCATCTGAATAAAATGTTATGTAAACTAAATCCCAGGTGGAGACTCCTTCAAGACCACACCCATACAGGAAATCTTCATTCACTTGACTGGAATTTTAAATAAACCTGCTGCATTCCCTAATGCTAATTTTCTCCACGTGCTCTAGGCATCATAACCGCAGATTTCAATTCTTCTGCCATATGCATCTTTTTCTTTTAAGTATCCATGTAGAGTAGTACAAAGCCATCCACAAATGGTGTACCAAAAATTCTTCTCTTCACACATTTGAGAAAGGTTCTTCCACAATGTTTATTTTTTTTTAAGTGCAAGGACTGTCAGTGTGAACAGCCTTGCATGAAACAATGGGGGAGGGACCTTATGTCTGCCCCAACTTATGAATCCATATAAGGTGGGATCACAACTTCCCCCACCATAATCACTGTACTTAAAATGGCAGCAAAATCTACATTTTTTATTTTATTTTTAAATGTTATGTTCTGCCCTTTGACCACCACCTGCATTTCCAAGTGACATTCAGTCCTGGGGCTTGGTTACACCTTGGATTTTCATTGTTGCAGTTTGTTTTAGGCCTTCCAACCACAGATAAGCAAGCAATCTTGCCATCATTTTGTCTCTCGCTCCCATCCCCAATCAATAAACTAAGGGCAAATCCAGAAGTCTTTATACTTAGGCAAAACTCCCATTAACAATCCTATTAAAGTCAATGGCAATTGGATTTTGTCCTCTGTCTGTGAACTAAAAATTAGAATTCAAGGAGAGAGAACAAGAATAGACTGTATGAAATGTGTAATGTACGTAGAAACTTACCTTTGCAAACTGCCTCATTTGCAGACTATTGATTAGAAATAACATTTCACTGGAGGACAATAAAGAGAATGTGTGGTTTAATTGCAAGCACGTTTATTTGCAGTTTCTATACACACTTTCTAGGTAATCAAACTTTTCTGACACATTTTTTGAGAGGGGTTCACAATGAAACTGTCACTGTTTTTACTAAAAATAAATACAAGACTTAAAGTGTTGCACAGCTCTAAAATATACAAAGGCTTGGATTTAATGTAAACTTTGAAAACATTTTACAAAAGAAACCATCTTTGCAACAATTTAAAAAGTTCATATTTACAAATATTACAAAAATACAAAATGGATGCAAGTCCATAAACCATTGTCTTTTCTGCCAGCATGAACTGGTGCTAGTACCAAAATAGTTACACTGTAACCTCCTTAATTTTTTTTTAAATCTTTAAGTCATAACCTACAGTATTTCTCTAAATCTGCCACCATTGCAGCAAATGCACTCAATCACTGACCTTTGGCAAAAGCAAACATTTGCTTTATTTGCTACAACTATTCCATGTCCTCTATGCTGCCACAAAAGAAAAAAAGAAAAAAAAGTTATTTTTCAGACACAAAAACAGCTGCATAATTTCCAAAAACCATTTCCATAACATCAGTGCAAACAGAACAATAGCTTGGAATGATGGTTCACAAGTTACCTAGTGTAGCATTGTACCCTGTTTCAAGATATGTGTTGTTATTTTTGTTCTAAAGCTTGTCTTGAGCGCCTTAAAGATATATACCTCACTAAAGGGGTTTCCTTTAAAAAAATTTCTGGCTCCCTCACTTGTTATGATTGTGAATTCTTCTTTTTTCTTAGTGGATTTACAATCCAGCTTTATTTGGGTTTAAATTTGTTAACTAGAAAATAGAAAAACTTTGTCATAGATTTTAGATTAAACAAAATAAGTAAAACTATATTTGATGTGCTAGTTCTGTGAGCATTACATACAGAGGGTATATTACTGCCTCATAATTCAAGTCAAAATGTTTATCTTTATATATATATATATTTTTAATTTCATACACATTTAATTTCATATATATATATGGTACCACTATGAAATTAAATGCCTTGTTTGTTAATAAAAGGTGATATCAATTTATCAAAATCAACTCAGCTGTTTTCTACTTAAACTTTAGAATGATTTTTTTAAAGCATATTAAGGATATTATAAAAGGGCGGCTGATATAAATTTTAAGGTAATGACCCAAGAGGACCAAATAAAACTGTTCTGTCTGAACCATCAACTTCACTTACTCATGGTCTCCAAAAAAAAAAAAAAAAAGTATTTTGAGATATGCTAAACGTGTCCTGGTAAAAAACATACTAATTCATTTATTTCACCTGCACTTAGACTCAGGTTTTCTTAACTAGCCTGTTGACACAAGCAATGAGACTTATTTCCAAAACCTTGACCCACTTATCTTTCTTTAAACACCTACAGGTTTTCCTGATGTTTTAAACTGTTTTGCCAATTTAATTTCCCCCCAACACACATACTCACATGCACACACTGACCATATCCCACGTACTGTATGCTATCACACTGCACAGAAGGACGGTAGAAAACCCTGAATTATATTTTTTGTGGTGTACACTAGATGAAATAGGACATATTCTAATGGGAAATAACATTCAAATTTTTGTTAAGTCATTCTAGTTTATTCAGTCATTCCAAAATCATTCCAATTTTAAATAGAACCGTCCTCTTCAAAACATTATTTGCCTTCTTTTAAAACTCTCTGCCCTATGCATTGTATAAGTAAAACCTAAACCAATAAAACCGCTTTCACACATCCCACTTCCCTATCGTCGTTTACTTATGCTTGAAGCCAAATTTATTTGATTTCTTTAGTACCAAAGTACCTTTCTGTCATCCTACTCACTCTGTCCTACTCCATGCCACATTCTTCCTTAAAAGCTCTCCTCTGCATTAAACCATCCCATGTTCAAAAGCATATTCTACTGTAAGCAATACCAACTGCTTACATTTTGAACAAATAGGGCTTGATTCTCCACTTGGCTTAAGCGGTGCTACACCATTGGAAAACTGGTGTAACAAAAGGGAATCAGGCCTATCATTTTAAACATTGGTTTTATTTTGTTTAAAAATTAAAGATATAAAACAACTTGTGGTTTGAGCTCACAGCTACGTTTTCTTTCAGATTTAAGACAAGAAAATTCAAGTAACTTCAAGTAATTCAGCTTTTGTTTCCCTGCCTTCAGTTTATCAAAGCATTTGCTCTGACTCATCTCCTTTCCCTCCCCCATATCATTCCCCCACCCTGTTAAGCATTTCTGGTAAACCCAGACAAAACTAAATTGTATGTGGCTGGCATAATGAACCAGAGCATTCCTCATTTAATAATGAATATAAATAATGCGTACACACACTTATTTCCCAGCTACGTTTTTCACAGTGTCATTTCTGTAAATATTTAGGTAGCATGAATCTCATCAGCACAAAGAGAAAGCTTCACTGAAAACTCATTGTAAATATTTACTGATAAAACGGTGTTTGTTGCATGCTTATAATTTATTGGTTTCCTTTAAGAACCAGAAACTAATCATGTTTAAAGATTATATTTCTCAGGTTATGACTGTTATGTATCCCAATAGTCTAATAAGAATATGAAAATAAGTACTATTTCCTCATAGCTATTCTCTCTAATGCAATCCATGTCAGAATAAAGAGCTAAGGGACACTGTCAAATGTGACTGCTTGGGGCTTTGCATTAGAAATGATTTTGTTCTGTTAAAAGCATGCTTTCCATCCCTACCAATTACCACATTGAAACTCACAGCTGCACTTTGCAATTAGCTTGTTTTGCGCTAAATTTTGAAAGACAAATGGTTACTTTAAAATTAATCAGCTCTTAATTAGCCTTAATATTTCATTAATTAACATTGAGATTTTCTTTCATACAGTTGGAATTCAGATTTGAGGCTTTTTGATCACACTGAAAGTGGTATTGGTGGACATGTAAATATGATGTTTGATATGAAAATGGTATTCACAGAATACAGTTAGTACATTTTACTATTTTTGTCTTCTATAAACAAAGTTGTTATGCAGTAAACTATTTGCCATGTGTCCACTTTTTTCTGATTATTCTATTTACAGATTTTTATCAAAAATATGGTATTTACATATGTTTTGTTAATTTTTTCTAAATTTTGTTTCAGTTCATTTTAGTGTAGAAAAATACCAATCCGTAAGCACAATTTCATTTTTTCCCTAGGGAAGCACTACAGTGAGAGGTTTTGTTCCTAAATGGGCAACTTAAAAAAAAAAAAAAGTTATTTTTAATTCTATGAAAATTGGATGATTTTGAAATCTACAGTGACAACAGGAATGAGAGTAGGATAAATGAAGCTAAAGGTAAACAGAAGAGACATAGCATATATTTCTACTTTTTAGAAAATGTAAAGTAATCAGTAGCTACAACTCTAAATTTCTGTTTTCCCAGCATCTTATAAACACAAACACTTTTAAGCAATGATATTGCCCTGCAATTGTTTTGACTGCTACAGAGTTGGCCTGTTATATTCACATCCTTTTATAACCCCAGTAATTTCAGAGTTTACAAGTTTCACAGTCAACAGTGTGGCTCTCTGGAGCTTAGGCAACCTATGTTGAACTCTGAGAAGATCGGTCGTCATGAGGGCTGCCATCTGAATTCTCAGTTTCTCCTTCTGAGATAGCTTGCATCGGCGTATTGTACAGCCTACAGCGTACGCTGTAACGGCTGCTGCTGGCTGCAGGAGGTGCCCGCGAGCGCCCTACTCTTGAAGATGCAGACATAGAAAAGCTCTTGGAGGAGAAACCTTCTGCATTAACTCTAGGGGAGCAAGGAGACAGGGGGGATAATGCTTCAGGAGTTGATGCCTGGGGAGTCTCATCAGTGTTTTGAGGGGAATCCACAATTAGCTCACTGGGAGATTTGGGCAAAATAGGGCTCTTTAGTATCTCGGTTGCTGACATCCTATAGCTAGAATCGGATCGACTGCCCTTTTTAAGGAGCAGTAGCTTAAATTCCTCGTTAGATGTGTTGGACTTTTTGGCATTCCTGTAAATAAGACCTGGAGACCTCTGACTGCTTGTTGGGGCTCCCACACTGCTGGCAGGTGGCACACTGCTGGCAGGTGACGTGCTGCTAGCAGGTGACGTGCTGCTAGCCCCAGATGAAGCTCTCAATCTGTTTCTTACAGAAACATCTCCAGAATCTTTTCTCCCAAGTACTTTTCTTTTTGATCTGTTAAAAAACAAAGGCACATATGTTTGTATGTTATTCACATGAAATAATACATAGCATTGCTACAGTAATGTACAGCTTCACAGAACTAGGCACCTATTAACTAATGACTCCTCACAATACCCCCACCAAGTAATGTAGGTTAATAATCATTGAAAAACTTTAAATGGCATGTAAGAATTGTATGTACATTAGGCACTAGTTACAGAGAGTAGCTCCTGTCCCATTCAACTCTGCTTGGCCCAGTCTATACAATTCATCCATGGTAGGACTTACACAGGCTTGGGGAAAGGATGGACTAATGCAACAAAAAGTGACACTCTCTCTACTTTTGGCTTTGACTCTCCAGCAAGAGCCACCAGATCAGAATCCCCTCTACTTACAGAAGAGGTGGCGGCACTTTGGCCCTATATTTGAATACTGATATATATGTCGTCTTAGGTTTAATTATTATAAATTGTAACCTGTTTTAATCCATTGTAGCTGATATTAGAAAACTTCAGTTGTACTTTAGTCGTGATGGAAAATTTTGATTAAATACAGAAAAAAGAAATCTAATTCTGAAGCACTGGCTGGCTTCTCTTGGGTTTCAATATCATCGCCAGCTCATAAGAACAGAGCTAGTAGGCAGAATGAAGAGATGATTGTGGGTATTTTGCTCAGGAGATATGCATGTTAACAACAAACAACAACAAACAACGAATGGCACCAATTGTATTTGTAAATTGTTCTACTCATTCCATAAAGATATTCAAGCTGTTCACCAGCAATACAATACAATATTATAATAAAGCAACCTTTAAAAGCCCCTTTTAAAATTTTAACAAAATAAATAAGGTTATTTAACAAAATAAATAACAGCACACAGAGAAAGGAGCAGATGAAAGATTCCAAGTAAAGGGCCAACAATTGTTATGCAGTTGTCATCCCAGCATAGAGTTTTTCTGGGAAATTTGGTAAAAATCAGAGTTTTAAGATTATGGTGTTTGGGAAAAGCTATAGTTTATTTGGAAAATAATTCCATGTCTTTTTGGCTCATCATATGAAAAGCAGTATTTATAAATATAAATTGATGTTCTTTTGACAAGCTACTAGGCTGAGTTAGATGTGGGGAGTAAGAGACCCAGGGAAATGTGACCAGTCAGGAGTTCAGGAGGATGTACAGAGAAAGGGAAGAAGGATTAGGAGGGACATGGACTGGGATTAGGGCTCAGGGGGGCATACAGATGGGTAGCATGAAGCCATGTCTCAGAGTTGGGGTGCTGTAGAGGAGGAGTCAGAACACTGATGTAATGGAAGGGGGAATGAAATAGGGTTGAATAGTATAAAGGGCATGAAATGGGAAAGAAGAGAAAGGGCAAGAATGGTGATGCAGGGAACCAGGGAAGGCATATATGATGTGCCTACAGGGTACATAAGGACAGTTTTTTATGGTATAAAAGCCACATCATATCCTCCATTCCCTCCACTGTCCACTACCCCGTATCCCAAGATGATATAACTCCCACTTATCACAAACACCTCCTATGGACTTCCTAAAATCTGGAGGAGGGGAACCCTGCTTTAGTGGACCTTATAAACTCTGCTGAAGTAGAGCTACTCTCCTGTAGCCCTTATACACCAACCCAATTGAAGCTCTTGGCTTTCATTAAATAAATGGGAAATTTATAACCAAACAACTGTTAAAAACAGTTAAGATTGAAGGTGTATTTTAATGGAACCCAGCTAGCACCCAATAATGAGACTGTACTTCCTTTACAAAAATCCAGTGCCACCTTAAAAATCCAACTGTCTGAAAGTCTGGTAATGCACATTTAAGGAGATGCAGCCAGTCTCCCACTGCACATAATCCTTCATCACTCCCTATGATACCAATAAAGCAAAACATTTAATCACATGATTAAGTCCATCCTTAGTCAGCAAAGCACTTGATGGGTGCTGGTAGGCTGGCATCCCTACAGGGGCAGAGGTTTGTAGTTTGTTGTATGTGTTGTATGCTGGTTCTAGTGGTGAGGTATGCATCTCGGTGGAGGAGTAAAAGGTATGTCATGTTAGAGGCCTTAACTTTTCATGTCCTTGCTTTTGTCATTTTGTGTAAGGTATGTTATATAGAAAGTTATCCTAACTCACACACAACTTTGTGTTTTTTAGATTCCCAGTTTTTTAGATTAAGAAAGGATCTCCAACCCAGTAATGGCTACTTTGTGAAAATAACCATCTGGTGCAGAAGTTACTTCTGCTCCTTAATTGCTGAACAGTTCGACAAAGAACAGGATCTTCAATATTGGTAGCTGTTACTTTCATGAAGACAAGGAACCTCTGAGCACACTGACAATTTTACAAAGAGCAAGGCGCTCGATACAGTAGCTGTTGCTTTGTCAAAGGCACTGTTCTTTGTGACATTGTTAGTTAGGTCAGGAGCTTTGCTAATGAAGATTATAGTTTTATGAAGACCAGCTTCATTCCTGAACTGGCTGAACAGTTTCACAGAACTCTTTTTCTATGACAAACCAATAGCAACTACTTCATAGAAGATCCTGGTTGTCATAAACAATGATCTCCTTCAGCTCACCACAACTTAAACCAACAGTTATGACAAGAAGCCCTAACAATTTTTTTGTTAATTAACAAAATATATAACCTCAGAGGCTTCACGAAACACATTTTGTACTTTCTACACTTCGCAGTTTTTAAGTTAGAGTGACCCAAAACCTCATGAGATTCAGAATGTGAATTCTGGACAGATTAATTTCTAATAGATTAGAATTCAGAATCCAAGAAGCTGATTTTCTTGAAACTGCTCAGAAAGTTCAATTTTTATTCAATGATTATGTGCTAAAAATTTGGAGCAAATACACTGTGGTTTTCATATAAAACAAAGAGATTGAATCCTGCTGTAAGTGTAAAACAGCACATTCTTAACTATGGTAGCATAATGGAACTTCCATAATACTCTTACTGTCAGTGGAAATAGAACTCAGAATCTTCAGCACCAAAACCCTCTACTACTTGAACCAAAGGAGTATCTCCATTAGCTAATAAGGGTAGTAGGCTCTTATTCTCAATGTGGTCCAGCTAGTAAATGGGAACATGACTCACTTAGCCAGTGTGCATTCCCTTCTTGGACATTGTTAGTTGATGCTTAGCTGCAGATTTTAGGAGAAGATTGTATTCTGTATTCATATGGATTCCAGTAACAGTAATGCTAGATCACCTGTGAATGACTGCAAATAGATCCTCTGTAGTGCGAGGTTTGTTTGGAGACACAAAAACATCTTCTGCTTCAGTCTGAGAATCTTCACTCAATGGTGAAATTATGGAATCATCACTTGGAGAAGATTCTTAAATAAGAAAAGAAGCAATGTCAGATGCTTGCCACATTTTACAATAGGATGCTAATACAATTCACAAGCTCAATTAATAATGGAATTGTCTATGCAATAATATACACTTTAAATCTAGTCTAAATATTGTACTCATCTGTCAAAGTACTGTTTCTTGGTATAAATGGTTTAGTGCTCTTTTCTTAACTGAAATGAAGTAACAGGAGAATGCAAAATATATATTCTTGTAAGAATGTTTAAAATAAAGTCAGCCAAATACTCAGCTGACAAAAATCAGGATAGCTCCATTAAAATCAATGGAGTTATGAAGAGTCCCTCAACCTGAGAATCAATATTTTTAATGATCACTAAAAATCATCTCTATACAATCACTTTTGTAAATTATAGGATTAGTTAGTTAATTATAAAACTGACCTTTCAGTGAAGCATCATCTGCACTCCCTTGTGTCTCCTCTGCCCTGCTGTCATCAGAGGCACTTTTGGTTGGAATACCTGATGCAACATCATTTTCCTGCTCAGAACTTTTTTCATTAAGTGAATTTACAGTTGATATCTCTGATTCATAGCTGATATTCCCAGGCACTTTGTCATCACGTTGGCTTATATCAAACTGATGCTTAGACTGATTACTAATGTCTGCTCCCCCAGCTAGATCAGATTGGAATGTGGTTTCATCCACAGGTTTAGATTCCAACTTTTGTTCACAGACTGCAGGTAATTCTTGCTTAATCTGCACAGGATCGAGGCTCCCTTCCTGTTCTGTTTCATGATAAGTTATCTTAACTTCATAATCACTTGTGAGGACAGCTAAACCTTTTTGAAACCCTTCTGTAGCAGTGTTATGGATTTGTGTGTTCTCTGGTAAAGGCTCACCAACTGGATGCATTTGGTCTTTCATGATGCTTGCTTCTAAAATACCCACATTTGCTGAGGTCACAGTTTCTTGATCACAATTATTCTGTACACTGATAGATGAATCTTTTTCTGAATGCAGTTTATCAGGGCCTGTCTCCACTGGAGAAGAGTCAATATAGGACATTATGGCATCTTCAGTAGAGTACTGACGTGATATTGATTTCTTAGCTACAAGTGGCCTCATTTTGCCTGGAGAAATGGCAGTCACCATTAATGTGGTTTCTTGTATGCAGAGAAGGTCTGTATTATCGTCTTTTTGTTTCACTTCTTCAGGCTTATTAATCGATTTAAGGTGAACAGATTTTAGAACTGAAGGTGTAATAGCAAGGGCTGGTTGAGGATTAGGGTTTAGTGCTTCTCCTACCATGTTCTGTTTATTGTGATTAAAAGCATGCAACTGGTTTCTGTAAGCAAATGGTTTATTCAAGACATTATGAAGAGCACTTAGGTCAAGATGAGAAGGAGGTATAATTGGAAGTTCTAGATCTTTGTTTAGAGATACAGTGCCATCTTTAGAAGAAGGTTGTTGCAATGAGGACTTCCTTTCTGGTACTTTTGGCTTTCTTTTACTACCCCCTGGAGATAAGGGCCCAGAGAAGAAAGCTGTCGGGAAAGAGGATGTTGGTGTTTCTGACTGACTGGAGTAACCACTAGAGGGTGATGCTAAACCCGCCAACTTTTCTGGGGAAGCCAGCTTAAACTCATTATCAACAGAAGGTAGGGATGGGGTGGTGGCTCTCGATCCGGATTGGGATGTTTGTGATTCAGAACTTTCTGGCGACTTTATGCATTCTATGACTGTAGTACCCGTAGCTGTACTTGAATTGGATAAAGACCTATAAGGATCATTAGATTTCAAGTCATTTAGAAGCCAGAGATCTGCATAGTGAGATTGTTCAGCACCTTCATCTTTAAATGATGGAATATCCGTGGTGTCAAACTGAATGTTCTTTAATTCACTGTCATTCTGATTAATCCAGGAGAGTTCCTGTTTGCTTGGCAGATTAGAGTTTTCCACTCTAGAAGGTGTATTTGAAAACTCAAGTGGCAGCTTCATTTCCCTGGAAGTGTGAGGCACGTGCTGCCCACTGTTTATCTTTGGTTCTTTCTTCTCAGGAAGATCTGTGCTGCCATCAGATTTCCTCAAAGATGAACTGCGTTTTGGTGGGGCTGGCTTTGCCTTTGGTTTCTTAAGAGAGATGCTCTGTCTTCCCTGCCTCCTGTGGTTTACATAATCCTGCCAGGCACAATCAGTGAGACTGGAAGCAACATCTGCATTCCGGCCACTCTCAGAGCCTGCGGCTGCATAGTTACAAATATAACTTTTATTACCTTTGAGACCACAGTCAAAGTGCATGGAGGTATAATATCCTTCATTGTCCACAGAAAAGTGTGAGCTAGTGTCTGCTTTGTCAGATGGGGTCTTTTCTAGAAAGCTATCGTAAGTGGCCATACTCGTAAAACTTGGGCATTCTAGGCTGTCATCCTTTGGGCGTTCAGGGCTGAAATCTTGACGACAGGATGCATCGTGATGATGATGCAAGTAATTCCATTCACTATCGCTTGTGTTGCTGTTATTGGGGTCATCAAGTAAATCTGCTACAGTGGAGGTGAAGGAGCTTGCCCTGTGACCTCGAACCTTATCTATGTGATCACCGTACTGCTCTGTTATAAAGACACTAGAATCTTCATTGGCATTAGGAGCAGTGTTCAGTGACAATTCTGAGTCACAATGTGAGGAGCCAGTCAACGGAGGAGAAGCAGCAGGAGGAATGGTTTCCGATGTCTGTGAGGGACATGTTGAGCTACTTCCACTCCAGTTCCCACTGGAGGATTGATGGTCATCTTTCTGGTCCATGTGACTGCTGAGAAGGACTCCTGCTGTGGAGATAGAGTGAATGGGGCTCCCAAAGGTATCAGAGTTTGATGAAATCTCACAGCTTCCAGAATCTGCCATCCTTGACAACCTTGACCTCCCTCTCTCGTTTACATTATGTTCTGGGCTGTGAAGGTGCTGAGAACAAGTTAAACCTATGGGCTGGTGTTCTTGTGAACCCTGTTTATTGATGGCATTGTTACCCTTTTTCGAGATTCTTTCTTGGCTTGCCAAAAAGTCTTCTGCTTCATACACTGAAGTTTTGGCATCAGCATCTTGATCAGCTTCACTGGCTCTAGCACCTTCACGAGGAAGACTCCGTGATCGGATACGGTTGCTCACTGCTGTAGTGAACATTGCGTCACCGTTGTCTGTCAACACCAAAATGTTGCCGGCTGAATGTGACAAGGAGGCTACAACACTTTGACCTCTCTGAGCTCGGATTCTTCTTCTGGATGGAGCAGCAATGAGAATTTCTTCAGTCTGGCACTCAGAGTCTCTGGTACCTGATCTCCTGTTGATTGTACTGGAGAAGTCTGGATTTGCATGCACAATCACATTCCGTTCTCTCGCTACTGGTGATTCATCAGAATCTAGGATACATGTAAAATTGTGTGAGATACATTTTTACATTTGCTGACTAACGATGACCCGCAGAGTAACCCAAGAAACGTATTTGTTGTAGACTCTTTTCTTGCTGAGTATTGTACCAAATGTAACTTTACTATAAAAAGCATATAAGGCAGACCTTATCCCGGTAAGATGGGAAATTCTCCTATTCCTGCAATGTGATCTCGCGCTGAGCTGATCTTGCTGTGACAAGATAAATATTCACTTTTTAGTTTGTGTCACTGTATTTCAACTAATAAAGGCTGTTTTAATGAGCTGTTGCCTTATAGAAAACTTTGTAATCATTTTTATTTAAAACAAATCTATTTTGATTTTATATGTATGAATTTCCTTTATCTGATTCTTTACTACCAAGGGCATTTGCATAACAACAGGATCTTTGTTTCATAGGCTCTAGTTGCTTATTCCCTAATATGAACACATTCCTGGCTGGCTTCAGGAATAGATGTATGCTTAAGAAATGAAGATCCTGGATCTAATGTTGATCTCACACCCATTTTACACGAGAGCTGACTTCCAAAGAGTTACTTCTGATTTACACTGATATGAGATCAGAGTTAGGCCTCCTGATTTCATCCTCAGTAATAAAGAATGAGTGGGAATTGAAATTGGAAAAATAGATAAGAATAATGTTTGACAAAGTTTCTAGAAAAGCACTTGCAGATGTCTAATTCAAATATTCAATTGGTTATATATGTAAGTTGTTCTGGGTGCTGTGACAGCTCATCATCTTGCAGGATAATATCTGTCACTTCTTTACCTTAAGATCTCTTGCACAAGAAAAAACTTTCACTGAATCTAGTTACTTTTAATGCACATAACTATGGTTATAGAACAAAAATAAACTGAAAAAAAATTAAGTAACTGATTACATTTAAACAATAAGGGTTGAACATGTATATCTATATCACTCGGTAAGGCCTGTGGTATGTCAAGGCCATATTGAGTAATATAGCTTTGCTTACTGTATTAAAGAAAAAAAACCAAACACATCATTTCCAAACTCCACAACCATAAAAGCGTTAATGTTTCCTTGGAAAGCTGTTTGGAAGGCAGGCTACTACTTCAGATCCCTGCGATTTAAGTCAGTTAGAATGCTATTGAAGATTTTTATTTATACTACACCTATTTCTTGTTGCACTCTTCTGGGGATGCCAGAGATGGTTTTCCTCCTTCTCAACTTTCGTCTTCGCTGTAGTACAGATTGTGAATGAACAAGAGAGCAGCGTATACTAGCCTCTCTGTCAAAACCAACTCCTGCAACCCATAAATAGGTCTCATTAGCCTTTAGAAATGGTAAACAAATGTCATGGCTGGAACACAGCGGAGGTATGTGAGCTTGGAGCCTGTGAATAAATATAATGGAGCCCTTATGCAGCTCTTATGTAAATTATATTACAGTATATCACAGTGTGACTTCTAACTCCGGCTCCCTCTCAGCAGCCTGCACTGCCAAAAGAAACAGAAGGAGAAAAAAAGAAAGTAAACAAATAAGAAAAGGAAACCAGTTAGGAATTCTCCATGGCAGGCATCTTTACCACAGCTACTTGCTTGTTTGCCATGGAGACAATGAAGTCAACACCTCTGCAAAGAATGGTAGCACCCAAGATGATAACCTGAATCTGGTCAGCTCTATTCTGATTCATTTAAACAAACTAACTAATTAACTAACTGAAAAACTGGTTCAGAAAACCACTTTGCCATAGGTTGCTAATTCTGAGGAGACCAAAGTGCTAAGGGAAAAGGTGAATAAAGTATTTTATATCCACATACAAGTTTAGAGGACATTTTTCTTAACTGTTATATAGGGTCAACATTTAAATAAATGCGTACTTAAAGTTCAGTTTCTAAATCCACATTTAGCCACCTCCAAAACTGGCATGATTACCCTCAGAGCCTCCCATGGAAGTCAGTGGTGGCTGCTGGGTGACCAGCACTTTTGAAAACTAGGCCACATACTTAGGTGTCTAAATGTGGATTTAAGAACTGAAATTTAGACACTCATTTTTTAAAACTTTGGCTATACAGAATAGATAAGAACATCTCATTTTGTTTACATTTGCATGGTGTTACTACTAAAAGAAGGTTTGTTTTTCTCCATGATCAATAAAAAGTTAAATGGAAGACAGCCGAAAAATAGAGCACTTAGCAGGGGTGCTGGAACAATTTGAATAGTGGGGGTGCTGAGAGCCACTGAACCAAACTGTAAACCAGTATATGATGGAAACCACTTCAAGCCAGGCGGTACGGCAGCACTCTTCGTTCCAGCACCTGTGGCACTTAGCTGTGGCTGGCTTCTCTAGCAAATGCAAAGTCATGCTCTCTAAAGTTGGCAAGACTCATATTTGAATAATTGGGCCAGGGCTATAAACAGTGAAGTTGGGGCTACTCTTTCTGTGGTTTACAATCTTTAGAAAAAATAAAACAAAGCAATCCAATCCTGACTAAAAAAATAATAAAAAAAAAGCTCTATGTTAAATAGCGTATAATTATATTAAACATAATTATACACATACACACAAACACACATATATTACATTACATAACAATGCAAAACATTAAAAAGTAACTTTCTTGTAAAAGTTCTTCTTGAAATCTACTACAGTGTAATAGAGGCTTCAGACAGATATCCCACAACCACCAGTGCCCCTGTAATAAGCAGAGGAAGAACTTTCTTTAATAATGAACAAAAGTGCTCTAAACTCCATTATCTGTAATTTTTTAACGTGAATGTTTATCTTTTTTTTAACAAAATCAGATTGCTTTAAATAGCTGAAATTCCAGCAATTATGAGTTAGTTACACGTGACCCATGTGGCCAAATGCGTCAGATCATCTCCCAGTGGCAGGTGGAGTAGGGTATACTCTCCCCTTTATGTGTACAAATTATTCACATTAATGTTAATGAGAATGATACACACTAAAAAGCCAGAAGATTATGTACCATTCTAGGGATGTAAACGTGGTGAGTGGAAATTTGGTTCCAATTTATGACAGGTAGAGTCCAGACAAAAACTCTATTACTGGAAAAGTTGACATTTATCCCAGATCTAAAGGTATACGCTCCTCTAAATATGTATGTGTAACTTTAGTGACAGTAGTAAATAGGTGCGTGCATGCTGAGGAGAATATACTCTTTAAGGCCTCACATTGTACTTATAATTAATCCTGTTAGTTATCACAGTATTATTGTCTGCTCTGATGTCCCATAAGGATATCTGACCCTCACACCCTTCTCTGATTAGAGCACTACCAGAAAAGCACAAAGGAATAAATAATACTTACTTTTATGTTTTAAGTAGAGCTGTGCAAATAAAATAATTTTTGATTTATTGGCAATTTTGAAAAGTAAAATAAAAATGTGTTGGATTAGACAGAAAATGAAAATTTTCCAAATTTTTGGCATATCAAAACAAATAAATAAAATCCTGGATCTAATAAAACATATTGCTTTGACAAAATCAAAATGTTTCAATTCAATTTTGACTTTTTTTTTTTTTTACATTTTTGATTTTTTAAAAGAAAATTAAAGGAAGTTTTTAAATGAAAAATCTTTTCAAACTGAAAAAAATCAAAATGTTTCATTTAGAAAATGTTGAAATGAAATGTATCAATTTTTTTCAGATTTCCCCCCCTAAAACAATTTGGCAAAACTGACATAAATTCATCAATCTGGTGTCGTTGAATCTGCATTTTTCATAGGAAAAAACTTCAGCTGAACAGTTTCACCCAACTCTAGTTAGAAGTTTAACTGTAAGTACACAGCTTTTCTTGCTGATCATTACACTTGAGTCTTCAGTCAGAGAGGCTGCCTAGTTTGCACTCTGAAATTAATCAAAAATTGGTGCAAGGTAGTTTTATGGAAAACTCAGATGACTTTAGTACTCCAATCACTGAACCATACACGAGAAAGAGACAGAAAATGGAAGACAGACTGAAAGAAAACGGAAGCTTATTTTGGCTTTTGGAAATAAATTATCCCTCACATTTAATAATGTATATACCTGCTGCATACCAATATGTAAACAAATTCATAAAATAAATAAAGCATAAACTAAAAGTTATAAATAAATGACAATGCCATTACTATACCTTCAGCTTAGCAGCATGAAAAGAGATCTCAAAGCAATGGCTTGTATGCTACATGATCATTACTTGCATATTTAAAGTACTGCAAGTGCTATAATATTTTCCCTGCCCTTATTTGCTCGGTTACATATGATTATCATATGATTAACCACTATGGCTTTCTGCATTATTTCAGTTAGCTAAATTCAAAGAGCTGTTTTATGCCCTTTTAAATGCCAGTTGCCAGTCATATACATAACAAAATTACACATCATACTGTGTAATTTAGTGTTAGATAACAGTTTGTAATGTGACACAAATACACTGGGCCAAACTAATACTGGATGTAATGCCATTGACTTCAGTGGATCTATATGAGGGAGGAATTTAGCCCAGTTAGTGTCCTGTTCAAAATTAAATTCTTGAGTCAAAGTCTTTACTTATAGATTGTAAAGTCCTGTGTTTTGAAACACAGTTAATGTAATGAAATATTCTGACCTGACCACCCTTGAATCAAGCAAAAGAAATAGAAGAGATTTGTACCAGTGACATTGATGGGGATAATGCAAGAGGAAATCACTTGGGCATCTTGTTTCATTTTCTCCTCTGGAGTTGGGAGAGGTAGTGCTTTGCTCCAATTAGTTTGCTTATCCAGTGTAGAAGGGATATTATGTATTGGATTTTTCGGCCTCTGCCCTAGCATGACATCTGTGTCTTCCTCCTCTGGTGGATGGGACTGCAAATGAATACATTAAAATCAGTGTTCACTGTTTAGTCATACAAGACTAATTTTTAAACAAAGCAGTAAAAAGAGATTAGAGGTAAATTACAGGTGAGCAATGAAGAATTATAGATATTCCAAACAATTGTATGACTATTGTTCCCACAGATACATGATGTACAGTAAGAAGATAAAAAATACCTCAACATACTGGAAATGTTTTAGTGTAGATTAAATGTGTATAGAACAATTTTTTAATGGGAAGAGGCATGCACTTTATTTGTTTGCATTTGCTGCAAGTGTGCACACAATTATGACTGATTTTAGGCATTTGTGCATGCCACTCTAGTATATGCGCATAAAATTGTGGTAAGTGTGCATGCAAAGGTTTTGTACACACAAGTACATTGACGACCACTGAAAACTGGCACCATGTAAGCATTAATTTGAGGATATGCAGTAAGAGGCCCAAAGCTTTCAAAGTATCAATTCTTAGTTCAGAAAAAAAAAATACCAATTTCACTTTTACTAATCAGCCAGGGATGCAGAAAAACTACAGCTATAAATTTGGCTGTAACTGGTGTTGGTGATTATGGTGTCAAGACGAATATTAACCAAGGAGAGGATTAGCTGCTTAAGAACTAACTTAGGAACTAGGGCTGTCAAGCAATTAAAAAAATTATTTGTGTTTAATCGTGCGATTAAAAACATTAATTGCGATTAATCGCAATGTTAAACAATAATAGAATACTATTTATTTAAATATTTTTGGATGTTTTCTACATTTTCAAATATATTGATTTCAGTTACAACACAGAATATGAAGCATACGATGTTCACTTTATATTTGTTTTTGATTACAAATATTTGCACTGTAAATATGATAAAAGAAATAGTATTTTTCAATTCCCCCATTAAAAGTACTATAGTGCAATCTCTTTATCATGAAAGTTGAACTTACAAATGTAGAATTATGTACAAAAAATAACTGCATTCAAAAACAGTGTAAAACTTTAGAGCCTACAAGTTCACTCAGTCCTATTTTTTGTTCAGCCAATCGCTCAGACAAACAAGTTTGTTTACATTTGCAGGAGATAATGCTCCCCATTTCTTGTTTACAATGTCACTTGAAAGTGAGAACAGGCGTTCGCATGGCACTGTTGTAGCCCGCGTCACAAGATATTTACATGCCAGATGCGCTAAAGATTCATGTGTCCCTTCATGCTTCAACCACCATTCCAGGGGACATGCGTCCATGCTGACGACGGGTTCTGCTCAATCACAATCCAAAGCAGTGTGGACCAATGCATGTTCATTTTCATCATCTGAGGCAGATACCACCAGCAGAAGGTTGATTTTCTTTTTTGGTGGTTTGGGTTCTGTAGTTTCCACATTGGAGTGTTGCTCTTTGAAGTCTTCTGAAAGCATGTTCCACACCTCGTCCCTCTCAAATTTTGGAAGGCACTTCAGATTCTTAAACCTTGGGTCGAGTTCTATAGCTATCTTTAGAAATCTCACAATGGTACCTTCTCTGTGTTTTGTCAAATCTGCAGTGAAAGTGTTCTTAAAATGAACAACATGTGCTGGGTGATCATCTGAGATTGCTATAACATGAAATATATGGCAGAATACGCATAAAACAGAGTGGGAGACATACAATTCTCCTCCCAAGGAATTCAGTCACATTATTTTTTTAACGAGCATCATCAGCATGGAAGCATGTCCTCTGGAATGGTGGCTGAAGCATAAAGGGGCATACGAATGTTTAGAATATCTGGCACATAAATAACTTGCAATGCCAGTTACAAAAGTGCCATGTGAATGCCTGTTCTCACTTTCAGGTGACATTGTAAATAAGAAATGGGCAGCATTATCTCCCATAAATGTAAACAAACTTGTTTGTCTTAGCGACTGGCTGAACAAGAAGTAGGACTGAGTGACCTTGTAGGTTCTCAAGTTTTACACTGTTTTGTTTTTGTGTGCAGTTATGTAACAAAACAAAAAAAATCTACATTTGTAAGTTGCACTTTCATGATAAAGAAAATGCATTACACTACTTGTACAAAGTGAACTGAAAAATACTATTTCTTTTATCATTTTTACAGTGCAAATATGTGTAATAAAAATAATAATATAAAGTGAGCACTGTACACTTTGTATTCTGTGTTGTAATTGAAATCAATACATTTGAAAATGTAGAAAAACATCCAAAAATATTTAATAAATTTCAATTGGTATTCGATTGTTTAACAGTGCGATTAAAGCTGTGATTACGGTAATCACGATTAATTTTGTTAATCGCAATTAATATTTTTAGTTAATCACGAGTTAACTGCGATTAATCGACAGCCCTATTAAGAAGTTCGAAGTATTATTTAGAAACCATGCAAATATTTCAGAACATCCTACCCATACTACTAGACATGGAAGTATAGAAGGCCAAATAAGCAAGAGAAAAGGCATGGAAGAAAAACAGGTGTTTTTAAATAGAATAAAGGTCCAGAACTCTAATGCTGTTGTAGTTTCACTTAATAATGTAATAAGTAAAAAACATTTTCTCCTAACTTTACAGTTAAAGACATTTTCAAACTCTCTCTGTTGCCATTTTGTTTGGAAATGGGGGGGGAGCAAGGAGGAACCACATGCCTTACTCTATATGTCTGCCCTACTTTCCCCCTTTTTGAAGTTAATACACTTCTATGTAGTGAATGATCAGTCCTTGACTAGTTCAGGACATCTGCTTATGTCTATTTCTAAATACTGTGGAATATTTTTGAGCCTGGTTTTCTTTTCAGTGTTAGATTCCCAGCTGGCTAACTATTGGGGCTCTTGCCTCTGGCTGTTGTTTACAGTATATTTTCAGAGTTTTAGTTTTGTGCACCTATGTGGTTAAGACAAACATTTTTTCTCCCTTTCCTTGGCACAGCATTTAGCATGTAGTTACCTAATATTACACGATCACACCCAAATGATCATCTTTGTGCCATTCCTCTTCATAGAGTTCCCACAAATCCTGAGGGAGTTGAAGGTCTAAAGCTTGGCAAACATTTCCAAACCAGTTCCAAAAGTGTTTAAGATCATACCTAGCAGTCACTTATTTAAACTATTCCAGGACACTTACCTTATAAGTGTTATCTGCGAAAACACCCACAAAGCCAGGAGACAGGGTATCTTCCCCCCCTTGAGAAAAATGTTTTTTTCCATATACGGTTTTAGTAAAACTTTGCAGCCTTCTTTCTCTCCTCAGCTTTTGTGCTGATCACCAGCAGACGTGAGTAGCTCATATAAACTTCAAGCACAAAAGGCTTTGTTTCCTAGGTAACTTCCCCCCCCTTCTCTCCCCCCCCAAAAAGTTTGGGGCATTGGGGAAACACACACACACACACACACCATTTTGTTGCTGATTCCTTCCCTGAATAACAATGGATTGCTGGACAAAGAAAGCGTAGTGATCTGACAGCAGGCTCTGACTGTCTGCCAAAGCTACTGTTTGCAAACAATGGGAATGACAACTGTCCAGAGAATAAATGTATGCTTTTGCTCTGGCATCATTTTGATGGTTTCTTATGGTTTTGAAAAATATTAGTCTATTCTGAACCTTGCAAGAAAATAAAATGCAATCACCCCCATTATAGAGTTCATCTCAATCCAGACCTTCAAAGCTAGTCAATAGGAGGAAATGATCCTGCAGTCCACTAAACCTATTACAGTTACCCAAAATGGGGAAAAAACATGGTTGTTGTTCCTTATTGATAAGACAGTAACACACAAAAGTTTTCTTTGAGATAGTGCAACAAAGTGAGAAGCGAAAAGCAAGCAAAAGAAAGGGTTAGAGGTTTGAAAGAGAGAAAATGAATGAGACAGGGCTGTTAGTTTAAGAGTGCTTGTTTTTCCAATACCTTTCTACTCCACGGGGTCATGTGGCAACACTCAGTGGGGGAAGGCGAGCGGGTGCTGTTAAACTATAAACATGAAATGTGGGGGGGAAAAAGATAAAATTAAAAACATACACAAAATGTTTTTGATTAAAGCACATCAATTCTGTCTAGAGAAACCGCTATAAGATTTAAATTGAGCTATAACTGCAATCTGTTTCCAGCTGAAGAATTCACCTTCCTGAAAAGGTTCCTTTTCTCTGAATAAACTTCCATCTCATCATCTGGTGCATAAAGACATGTCCACACCCCAAAACTGTACTGATTTAGCTAAATTGGTTTAGCAACTAATATAGTTAAATTGAGGCAGCCTTCTGGTGTGACCATTGTTAAAAATCATCTTCAGAGTGCCTTATATAGCTTTAGCTTAGGTCAATTCCTTACAGATTTAAGTCAAAGCTTTGTAAGGTACTCATCCAAATTACATGTCAATTATCTATTTCATGACTAAGTTAAAGATTTATCTGCTCATCTGAAAATAATGGCTGTAAATAAGGCTGATTCTAAAGATAATATATCTAAATCTTCTGTAGATCAATTTCAATTTTTTGACGTTACCATTAAAACAGTCTAAGTTGTAATCATTATGTCAGAATGACAAAGGACAATTGGCTTTATATGCATTTGCATAATGCTTTAAAGGGTAAATAGAGATGTCCAGCACATTACATGTTCTGGGTGAATTGCAGGATGTTTGATGTCTTTATCGCCAAGATCCTGGTTTGTTTGTGATTAGTGTCTTGTTTTAACACCTATGACTGAGTGATGACGTCTTTTGAAATGATACATAAAAAAATAAAAAAAGAAAAAGAAAATTCAGCCCTCGATAACCTTAAAAAGCTTTGATTACCAAGTGTTGCTCATTTTGGTTAATAGTGGCTCTCAATTGGTCTCATTTTGTAGACCACTCACAGAAGAGAAATGCTATTATGGGCCATCTTCCCTCCTGATCCACACGGAAACATATCTGCTGTAGTGAATCACAGACCCAGTGTGAGAACCACTGGAGTGAGTTCTCTTTTTCCACAGCAAGCAGACAGATATGCTGAGGCTCCCAGGTCCTAATTCTTGGTACTGAACCAAGACAGCTTTCCAGGGGAATAACATCACCCCCCTACACCTACCCAGTACCTATACAGCAGAGACCCCTCCAGTATTATCTTGCTTCCTTGTGCAGAACTAACACTGACTGAAACTTCCAAAATTAGCTGCCCATACATCTGATGGAAAAAAGGAAGAGCAAATCAAATCAGAGACCACTTCCAATTTATTAAAAATAGCTAGCAAGCCATCTAGATTAGATCCAAAACCAATTCTCTTAAAATGGGAAAGGGCTAGGAAACGTTACTTTAGCACAGACCAGTGTCTGATACTACTGCAGACAAATGCTTTCATGGATTATGAAGGGAACCGAAAGAATAATACATGAATAATTTAAGTTTCCACTAGCTCTTCAGATATGCAAGGATGATATCACCTAGTCACCAGTAATCTACCCAGAGCAGAACCACAGCAGTAGAGATTATCCCTGCAATTCAACTTTGCTGCTGAAGATTTCAAAGGATTCCTAAGAAGAGTGCTGAATCGAGACAGACCTCTCAGGAGTGGCAGATTCTTAAATGTGGGAATCCTTGTGCTGTTAAACAAAGGGCCACCTGGGGCCTGTCAGCGCAGTGGTACCCAAGGGAGAGGAGAGAGCATGGGGATTCCTTCTCCAACTTTGCGCCTCTGCTCCAAGGCTGAAAATGAGTGCAAGGACTGCTCCATGTTTGCACCCAAAACAGCATCTGCCTCCCCAAAAGGAACAAGCGATGGCAAGGTTGGGGCCACAAATTAGGCAGAGAAGATGGCCTCAATTAGAGGGGAGCACATGTTGTAGCTTATAAAAGAGTGAGTGGTGTCTGCACTAGTCCAGTGCTCCCAGGATTACTGTGTCTGTCCTAGGGAGCTGCTACTGGTACGGTCTGCCTGCTCCCTAGCTCCTCTCAAAGGCCACAGTATCCCCAAATGGGCCATTTATGTTCCACTGAACTCTCTACCAGTATCTACAATAGTTTTTATTTGCTAAGGAGTGGAGAGGGATCCCTTTCAAAATACAGCCCCCCCCCCTCGAGAAGTGGGATACGGTAATGATGATTTTCCAGGTACCACAGTAACAAAAACTGGTTTATTCTAATAGTAGGTTTTGCTACCCAACTACTGTTATAATACAAGCAGTCTCAGAAGACAATGTGCAATTGAAGCCTAGAAAATGAAATCCTGTGTGGGATAGTGGGAAAGAGGCTAAAATCACATGACTGATAGGGAGGTTTAAAAAAAAAATCATTAATAATGCTTTGCTGCTCAATGCAGACTGCATAATGCCTGAATTACTTTCCAAGAATTACTACTACTACTACTTTTTTTTTTTGAAAATCCTTAAGTGGATTAAAAAAAATTAAGAAACTCTGCTCCAATGCTGAAAGCAGCCATAAATGCCAACAAAGCATAACAGTGTATTCATATTAATGGCCTAAAAAAATATCAGCACCGATAAAGGCATTCAACGCACAGAGAGATTATGGGATTTCTGAATGACTTAATCGGTAAGAGGCCATAACCTACATTAGAAGTGCTTGTGCAGCCAGAATCCTATTGGCAAAAATATCAGGATTGTCTAATGAGTGACTAGAAAAGATCTGCATTGAAATACAACTCTAAAGAAAGACTTTGGTATGACTACACCACAATACTAGGTATTTTAAAAATAACAGATGAAAGGAGGAATAAAATGGGTGAAGAAAAAACTTGTTAAAAGACAGTATTACTTAAATATCCACTTTTCCACTCCCACGCCTTGGCTTCAAGGAAAAAAAGGTGTGTTCTTAATGCAGGTAGCTAACTTGAGTTAAATCTGAGTGAAGATAATTCAGTCTGTGGTTTGCACAAAAGTCAGCAGGTCGTGTTAAAGATATGGGAAAACCTAGTCTAAAAATCTACTTGCCAACTCATGTGAAAACTACAGACTGTCTTGTCTTTACTAGGCTTTTACCTCAAGTTAGAATGCCAGTTAAGAACTCGTCTTTTTTCTTAGTCAGGGCACTGCCTTGATGACCAGTTGAAATCCAGCCAAGCTTGGTAGTGCTTTGCCATCTGATGACTGGACAGTGATCTCATTTCAGTTCTCAATAGACTCCATCATAAAAAACCCCACAAGTGGTGGCAGTTTCAGCATAGAGGCCAAGAACTGAGCTGGCATGAGGCTACACTATTCATTCAATTCCAGGTGGTTCATCCAGATTAAGAGTGAAGCACTTTGGTGGGGCAATCTGAGGAAGCTTTGCACTGTTGCTGTCAGTGTTTTATCTGTGCTGTGGGTAAATACAGATTTTCAGACAAGGCTGTCAAGCTGGCATCTTTTAGCATCGTTAACTTCCCTCTCCTTTCCAGATTGAATCAGAACAGGCACTGTCTTTTTCAGATGCTACTTCCGATGACAAATTATAGGCCCAATCCTGCCAGGTGCTGAGCACTTTGCAAGATGGACCCTAATGATAAAATATTAAGGTATGATTACTGATTTAGGTAGCCATCATTTTGTGCTGCCCACCTTAAGACCCCTTACACCTGATATTCAAATGTGCTGGGCACCTATAAATCCATTTGAAGTCACTTGGAGCTGCAGGTGCTCAGCTTCTCTGAAAATCTGGACGACGATGTCTCAAAAATGGGCACCCAAAATCAGAAGCCACGTTTGAAATGTTGGTTTAACTGAATTTCATGATACCATGTACAGCATATGGGATGTCTCCATTGAACACAAAGAACCAAATGCAATACGATCAGCGCACAGCCTTCATTTAAACCCTGGGTTTTTTTTCTCTCTTTTGTCTTCTCAATAACAACATTATAAAGTTGCAATTTAATCTAAAAGTAAATTAAGTTTGTGCTGATTTCACCATTCTCTTCCTACAGATGTGGGTGAATCTCTGTATCCTGAGCAGTTGGTATATGCCTTCATACAGTTATTTTATTATTATAATTATTGCTATTATTACCTATTTGTATTACGTTAGCACTTAGAAGACCCAATTGAGAAGTGCATCCCGCTGTATTAAACAGCCATAGTAACAGACGGTCCCAGCCCCTAAGAGCTTACATTCTCAATAGACAAGACAAAGGGAGGAAGAAAGTAAAGTATTATCCCAGTTTTACAAATGGAGTACTGAGGCAGAGAGAGATTATGGGCCTGATCCAAATGCAATGAAGTCAGTGGAAAAATACTAACTGACTTTCCCAAGATCATACAGGAAGTCTGTTGCAGAACTGGGTATTGAACTGAGATCTCCCAAGTTGCTGCTCAGTACCTAACCACAGATGAACCTTCCTACATTTCAATGTTATAGTCTTTGAATAAAGTAATTAGAGTGCAATTGTGACAAACAACAACAAAAGCTAAGAAAGTCAAAGGCTGATGAGGGTATGCCTGACAATCTGTCCTCACCTCACTCCATTGTGGGGAAAAATAAAGGTAGGATAATGTAAAGCAAGAACAAAATGTCATTATTTAAATAGGTCATATCTGGAGGGTTGGGGGTTGGTTTGTTTTTAAAAAAACTCTCTCAGAAACTCAAAAGACCAGCTCTAACTGGCTTGGGAAATATGTAATTAGTCATGAAATCATATTAAACACCCCGGGCCATTCTGGCCTGTCAGATAATTTTGCATGTAGGCAGTTTTTCATAGTGCATTTCATTTGTGTTGTTGACAAACTGTGATGGCAACAGTCGATCTATTAAATACAAATTCAGTATTTTTAAAGGCATTTTTCTGCATGGGACTAGAAAAATTCTTCTGAAACCATTCCAGTCTAGTGTGTAATTAATTACTTAGGGACTTCTGCTGCACTGACACATGTGAATACCGTTACTTTTATGAGAGATCCCAGCATTTTCAATGCAACTCTTTTCATGGCTGTAATTGTTAATGTGCCAAGTCTTTGAAATATCAGGCTACCCATGTAAAAATCTTAATTGCACAGATACATCTCCTATTTTCAGGATCTCTTCGACGTTAACCACTTCTGTGCAGTATAACGTACCAGGTGATGCAAACCTTAAGATTAATCAATGCAAGTGACCATGAAGGCCACCTGCAGTCGGGCACTTGCCAGCTTGGCAATACATAGACCAACTCACTTTCCTGCTCCAGCAATAGAATGAGGAGGAGGAAATGCAGCTGGTCCACAGGAAGTGGCAAATCACTACTTCATTCCCTTTTCTCCTCCCAGGAGTTTTGGGCTCCAGTGTCGTTTATGGTTTGCAAATAGTAAGGCAAGGCTTGTGAAAAAAGCAGTGTCCGTGTTGCCTTAGCACACCTCATTTGAAGTGACAGTATTCCAGGAAATGTTGGCATTTCAAAGTAAGTGACTGCACAGCGGATATGGGACCCATAGCAAAAAGGTTAAAGGAGAAATATAAAACCAAGAGCAAACAACTCATTTGTGTTCCTCTATTCAAAGCTGTTTAGTGAGTGCAGAAAAGTTTTCAAGAGCAGAAAGTTTTTATTCCCTGTATGTTTGTTTAATTTAGAAATGGATAAACTGATTTCCGCCCCCCCCTCAAAATTAGTTCAAAAATTCACTTAAATTGTATATGCTAAATGTTAGCCTGCAGGAAATCTTGATGGCTGATTCCCAAACCCCTGCAAGGAGAGGAAGTGCTGACAAAGCTTTAACAGTAATGTGACCAATGCCACAGTTTATAATTCAAAAAACTTTATTGTTGACCCCCCTAAGAGCAAGAACTAACAAAAAGGCAAACAAGGGGATTAAGCATTGTTTGTAGCCCTGATTTCTGTATCACTGGACAGGTCAAAGAGAGAGAGCATGCTGGAAACTTCCTTTCTGGATGACCTTATGAATAAAATTTAAAAAGCTGAAATTCACCCCAGTGCAGCGGGTCAGCATGTAGCCCAAACACCACATAAATCCAATTTAAGTGGTGTATAGGACTTGTCTTGGCCTACTTCACCCAAAATGAATATACAACTCTTCAATAATAAGACTCCATAACTTTTAAATATGAAAACAAAAATCTATATATTGGAAAAATAAGCTGTAGGAGAAATGTGAACTAGTGGTTTGAAACCAGTGCTGAAACCAGGATCTCTTGAGTGCTAATTCTGTCTCTAACACTGACTTTTTCAAGTGGCACTGGGTGAATCACTTAACCTCCTTGTCTCAGCTTCCCCATTTGTAAAATGGAGAGTTTACTTCTTCTCTACTTCATAGGCAAATGGCAAGGATGAATTAAACCACTTTTGTAGAGTGCTTTGGAATTGTAAAGCACTGTGTAAGTGCTAAATAATGTTATTCTCCCCCATAACAGAATTTTAAGAGGAGATCAGAACAAATCATTTGTTTGTCTTATGTAGCCAAGGCAAAACTACTGATTTAATTGATAGAATAATTAACATTGTTGGGAAGAGGAAAAGAAGTGCTAGTAAAAGATCAGCATATTTCCAATAGTTTGAACAAAGGGTTGTGTACTATATTTAAAGATTAATATTCTGTAACTACACAGTAGCTTTTTCATGTAGTCAGGCAATACTGGTAGAGAAAATAAAAAATAGTTCTTACCATGCTATTTCCCCCCATTTTATTGCTATAAGACACAATCTTACTCGCATGCCTACATCTCCATATGTTTTACTTTCCACAAGTTTTTGTTTTATCTGCTTGTGGGTGTTTATTTTAGTTTGGAACATTACAAGTGTGATCTGTTAAAATGTTGACAATCCTTTAATGATTAATGGAATGCTTCAGTGTTTTGACAAGGTAAATACAAAAATAAGCTTTGTTTTCTGACAGAAGTCATACCACACATGGTGTTCTAACAGAAGGCGGCATATAATAATAATCCTATAACATCCGACTGTATGTACCACACTTAGTGTTTATATATTGCTTTACATATTCAATCTGCAGATTCGATAGTACAGATATCTTTTTTTATGAAGAATGGTAGGTGCCATTTGTGCATAGGAAGTGCACAGCGGGATTAATTAAAATCCTTCAGCCCCTTAGTATTTCCTTGAGGTTTCACATGGCTTCAACACAAAACTGTGAAACTTGGTGTGTTTGATTTGAGTTTCCCTTTGAATCATTTAAAAGTGGTATATACAAAGCACTGCAGAACATACCACAGGGAATATTTCTGAAATGGCAGGGAGATGGACTAAATAACCGGATGGGTCATTTCCATTCCTTAAAAAGCAACAGAGGGTCCTGTGGCACCTTTAAGACTAACAGAAGTATTGGGAGCATAAGCTTTCGTGGGTAAGAACCTCACTTCTTCAGATGCAAAAAGAAGGATTCTTGCATCTGAAGAAGTGAGGTTCTTACCCACGAAAGCTTATGCTCCCAATACTTCTGTTAGTCTTAATAGTGCCACAGGACCCTCTGTTGCTTTTTACAGATTCAGACTAACACGGCTACCTCTCTGATACTTGATTCCATTCCTTACTTGTTCCGGATGAGGTCTTGTCTAAGGATGGGGAAAGCAAGTTCTGAAAATAGAAGTCTCTTGAATCTCTGCCCAGACTGTATTTACAGTCAAGCTTAAACTGAACTTTGCATATGTCAGTATGTATTTCAAAATGTGAAAGTGTTCCCCCCATTTCTGAAAAGTATTTATGTCCTGAAGTTGAACAGCCAGAGATCTGTGAGAAAACTTGTTCTTCTGAGATTTCCAGACCAATTCTGCAGAATCACAAGGTTCTGAACTCAAATTCTGAACTTTTGGAACTTCACGCTTCACTAGACTGAGTGGGGCACCAGAAAAAAAGAAGAAAAGATTGAAGAATGTGAAACAAAAGTCGTAATTTCAGTCACAATGACACAGAATCTCAGTTTTCAATGGCTGTAGTAGGAGGTGTTACATGCAGGGTTGTCATGGGAATGTCTGAGGAATAATCCCATTCTTCTGTCAAGTCTGTGTCTTTCCCAAATTGCTTTTGTTTTCTTCATAGGCAAAAGGGGCAGCATGAGTGGTACTTAGACTTCTGCTTCGTGGAAAGGTAAGACAATAAGCTGAATTTTGGACACATCTTGCCCTGGACACCTAAAAAGTTTGATGATCCTACATTATGTTATGTTTTCTAGTTTTTTTTCCTTATCAAATGTAATCCTTAATTTATTATTGGTTGTTCTATTTATTCTCTACCAAACGCATGTTTTACAAAGCCAAGACAACAACTTGAACTTTAAAACATTAAAGTTGTGTCAAAATGCTCAAACTTGGCTGCCTAAAGTTAGGCATCTAAGTAAATAGGCTGTTTTGCAGTAGTACTGAACTGCTTCAGCTCCCATTGAATCCACGGGAGCTGTAGGTAGTAATCACCTCTGAAAATCAGGCCACTTGCTGAATGTTAATGTATCCAAGTTTGAAAAGTTTGGTCTGTAACTTTTGGAATTTCCTCATTCCCAATTGCTTGAATTTTCAGCCTCAAAGATGCATTGAAAATGGCTTTTTGTTGGCATGAGCTAGTTTTTCTTTCATGAGCACGTTCCTTGAAGGCAAAGGAAGGGAAATAGAGGATATGCTGCTGTTCCATGTATGAAAATTTCAGTGGTTTTCAGCTATAATATTTTGTTACTTCATTAATGGTCAGGCAATGCAACCAGTAATTGGCATAATACACCAAAAATTATCCATCAGCTCCCAGAAGCATTTAGAAATTCAGAGGAGTCAATAAGCCTATTGCAGCAGATGTAACACACTGAAAAGGGAAATCTGACGTATTTTCAACTTTCTTTAATAATGGTGCCATTAAATTGGGGTGAGGGAGGCCTGACAAATTCAATTAGTCCTCCACTGTTTGATTGAAGATTTGTAAGAGCTACTCCAACAGTGTTTGTCAAGCAGTGTCTGTGTTCATGCGCACTCTATACCACCTTGCCACATCCTCTCCTTTTACAACTCCCCCATGAAAGCAGAGTGCTCTAATCAGCACTTTGGAGCACCCTGGATTTGAATTAGTAAAACAAGACATTGCCAGCTAACTAGAGGCCAGTAGGATCAAGTGCTCCAGTAACTTTTGCTTGCTCCTGCTTGGGGGGGAACGTTGAGCCTGGGCAGTTTCCAAAAAAACCCAATCAAGATGCACACAAGGCTTGACTCTTTCTTACAGGGAAAAAGGTGTCAGACATCTGCAGTTAACATGGCTTAATTTCTGCAAGTACAGAGCTCAGGTTGTTGCTCATTATTAATTATTATTTTGTATTACATATATGAAAGTAGTGTCTAAATCTACTAGTCACTTTCCAAACACAGCTATGATTCAGTCCTTTCACCACAGAGCATACACTTTCAAAGGCAAGTTTTTTTCCTCATCTGATGCTAGTTAAGGAAACTTTACATTCAATATACTTCCAAATTACATTGAACCAATTCAGACCCAGAACCTGGCATCATCTTGGACACCTTTCTTCCTTGCCTCTCATTGACCCTTTTGTCTTCTCTGCTCTGCCTATGATACCACCTTTCACCTATTTCTCCTGCAAACGTCTTCCCCTCTTTCTTCTACGCTGCCCCTAATCCCAGAATGTCTTTTCTTAGCTGATTCACAAGGTCCCCATCCTTGTTCAAGTGCCTCCTTAAGACTCACCTCTGCCATGGGGTCTCCTTGATATTAGCCATCTAAAACATCCATTTAGTTAAAAAATAAAATAAACAGAACTAATCCTTACCTTATAATGCAATTTGTGTTTTCCGAAAAGAAACAAAACACTTCATTGGAACTGGCCGCAGATTTGAACACTGCACTAGGAAATCATCACTAGCTGAAAGTGTGCATTACCCTCAGATCCCTTTCCCATTACTACACTTTTGTACTACATTTGTATATAGTTTATTGCTAAATTAAGTATGTGACTATACAATAACTAGCTACCCACTTATTCCAGCACAGCCATATGTCTAGGTGCCCAGTTGTATATTGTGTACATATACAAACAGGGTGAAATTCATCCCTGTGATGCCAACATAAGGTGTATGCATTATTTAAGTCCCAATAAGCTTGATTTTGGGTGCCTAAGTGGGATTTGGGACTTGCACTGGTCCTTAACACGGGGGAGAATTTCACTCACAGTGAAGTTCTCAAAATATTGGTGAGACTAATTCCTTTAACAATGGTAGATCTGTGAGATCGGTAATTTAATTTCAAATTTGTGCCAAGAGCTAGTCAGTACACCCACATTGGGTCAGATCTTCAGGTGGTGTTAATCAATGCAACTTCATTGATTGCACTACCATTTTTACTTGTTGGCTCTTGAGCTAGACACAATACTCACATAAGTCTATGGTACAATAAAATATCTGAATGTACAATACTGTACAATGGCAGAGCAGAGTCCATTAGCAATAAAAATTGTGACTAGAGATGGATGAGTACTCTGTAGGCATGTGTGTAACTGCAGGTACCTTGGGTAGTAAAGCGGTATCATTACCTCCCATCATTATTTGAAATGCTAGAATTCCTGGTTCTTGGCAATGGTACTTCCAGGACTCCAATTACAACACTAAGTTTCCTCTTGGAAGTATTACACCTTGCTCAGGCATTAGTTAAGAATGACACCTGAAGGTATTGTGGCAGCTGTATAGGAGGATACAATCTCAAGTGCCCATCTGTCTCCTAATGGAATCTTCAAAATGTAACCCACAATATCTTTACTGGAAACCAGCCTGTGTTTTGTTACTGATCAGGCAGAGACCAATGTCAACTGTATTGTAACCACACAAATCCATAGAGTAATTATTAAGCATGATGATAAAGGTCACAAAGAACATCATTATTATTAGGTCCAATAATAGTATATAAGTTATAGCTTTAGTGTGCATGAAAAGCTTACTGTTAGCAAGTGTCGGTCCTTTATCTCTTTCCTCTTCTGACGGTAGATTGCAGGAAAGGAGGGAAATGGGGGAACCACCACAGAGATGGGCCCTGGGACTTTCTGCTCTCTGTTATCACCCCGGTTTCGTTGTTCTGTTTTGAAAATGGAGAAACTAGAAGTCAGTTTTTCTGATTGATGCAGTAAACAAAAATCTCTTTATTGAGATTTAAACAGATATAAATAATGAAGTTTAATCTTCTAGCAAAGATTCAGGCTGGTGGTCTTCCTCATTATTATTATTTCTGCAGTAGCACCTAAACCCTGAATGGTGCTTTCCAAAAACAGAGGAAGATATAGTGCTTGCCTCAAGGAGCTTGCATTCTAATGGTACAGCAAGTGAGAGCTACAACAGCGGAGGAAACCGAAGAGTTGGTAGACAAAGAGTCAGAAAGTAAGGACACAGGGTTGCTATACATGTAATTGTTACTAAATGTGTACAAAGTTCCCCACATACCCCATTAAAATCCCCTTCCAAGGAGAAGTACCCAAACCTTTTTGACTGATGAGGTTTTACAAAACTAAAACCCAGACTTGGCTCATTTAATCTTTAAACAAAATAGATCATATACTCTTTGGAACATTAGCAACTCAAATCCCAACTAACAGATCTGTCCTGGGTCTGGTTCTATTCAATATCTTCATAAAAGGTTTAGATAATGGCATAGAGAGTACATTTATAAAGTTTGCAGAAGATACCAAGCTGGGAGGGGTTGCAAGCACTTTGGAGGACATGATCAGAATTCAAAATGATCTTGACAAACTGGAGAAATGGTTTTGAAGTAAACAGGATGAAATTCAATAAGGAAAAATGCAAAATTCCTTCCACTTAGGAAGGAATAATCAATTGCACAAATACATAATGGGAAATGACTGCCTAAGAAGGAATACTGCAGAAAAGGATGTGGGGGCTACACTAAATATGAGCCAACAAAGTAATACTGTTTCACAAAAAGCAAACATCATTCTGGGATGTATTAGCAGGGGTGTTGTAAGCAAGACATGAGAAGTAATTCTTCCACTCTATTCAGAACTAATAAGGCCTTACCTGGAGTATTGTGTCCAGTTCTGGGCACCACAGTTTGGGAAAGATGTGGACAAATTTAGAGAAATTCCAGTGGAGAACACCAAAAATGATTAAAGGTCTAGAAAATACGATCTACGAAGACAGATTGAAAAAACTGGGTTTGTTTAGTCTGAAGAAGAGAAGACTGAGTGGGGCCATGATAACAGTCTTCAAGTGTGTAGAAGGTTGTTATAAAGAAGAAGGTGATAAATAGTTCTCCTTAACCACTGAGCACAGGACAAGAAGTACTGGGCTTAAATTGCAGCAAGGGAGATTTAGGTTAGACATTAGGAAAAACTTCCAAATTATAAGGGTAGTGAAGCACTGGAACTAATTACCTAAGGAGGTTGTGGAGTCTCCCTCATGGGAGGTTTTTGAGAACAGGTTAGATAATCACGTGTCAGGGATAGTCTAGATTTAAGTTCTGCCTCAGTGCAGGGGACTTGACTAGATGACCTATCGAGGTCTCTTCCAAGCCTACATTTCTATGATTTTTATGATTCAATGGTAGAAACCCTTCTGGGTCACTCCCACACAGGGCCAGCTTTAGCAGGTGCGGGGCCCCACGCCGGGACACGAATTGTCTCGTGCCCCCCCAACTCTGCCCCCTCCCTGCCCCATTGGATCCCTCCCCAAATCCCCGCCCTGGCCCCGCCCCCAGTCCCGCCCCCTCCCTGTCCCATTGGATCCATCTCCAAATCCCTGCCCCCTCACTGCCCCATTGGATCCCTCCCCAAATCCCCACCCTGGCCCCGCGTCTTCCCCAAGCACGCCGCATTCCTCCTCCTCACCCCTCTCTCCCAGGCTTGCGCTGATCAGCTGTATGGCGGCGCAAGCGCTGGAGGGAGGGGGAAAAAGCAGGACGTGGCTTTTTTTTTTTTTTTCTGCTCCGCCTGCAGCCCCGGATGTTGCAGGGCCCTTTTAGGCGCGAGGCCCCATTCCGGGGAATCGGCCGAATCGACTTAAAGCCAGCCCTGCTCCCATACATCCAGCCCCCCACAATGCAGATCACAGCAGGAGACTACTCCCCTAGAAACAATTAAAATCCAGATAATGGTTGTTGAAGATTATCTTCCCCATTGGTAAAGAGAAAAATTGCCCATAAACCTGCAGATTTATTTCCATCTCTTACACAAAGAGAAGACAAAACAGAACAAAACTGAGAGCTGGAGGCTCAAAGATCAAGAATTTTAAATAACTGGGAAAAAAAAACACATGATTTATTGTCTTCGCCCAAAAATCTGAAAATTTCCTACCTGTAATTTGTTTTTGTCTTAAATACAACCAAAATCAAAAGAGAAAAAGATCAGTAGGCAATCCATGGAAGATGAATTGCAGCTATCGTCCCCTTTGAAGACTGAATGCAATTCTGAAAGGCTTCCATAAGCTAAATATTACATGTACCGTAAGGATAAGGTGGATTCATCATTGACCCTGCCATGGCACAAATGTCCAAGATGAAAGAGTATCCACTGAGGCCACAGGCCATTGGAAGGTTCACTCTCCTAAAAGACACTACATCGGAGGCTAATGAGCCTGAGGTCTCCCAGAATGGGACTGAAATTACATCCCAAATGGTAGTGAGGCCAACGCAGAGATGCTTTGGACCCAAAGCCTGACTTCCAATGGGAGTTTCTTTTGTCTAGAAACTTTAAGAGGTATAATAGAGTATTGAGTACACCTCTACCCCAATATAATGCTGTCCTCGGGAGCCAAAAAAATCTTACTGCGTTATAGGTGAAATGCATTATATTGAACTTGCTTTGATCTGCTGGAGTGTACACCCCCCCCCCCCCCCCCCCGGAGCACTGCTTTACTGCGTTATATCCGAATTCATGTTATATCGGGTCACGTTATATCGCGGTAGAGGTGTATATCAATAGGTCCAGTGAGAAGAAATAAGAAGGAACATTCCAAGCTAGGATTTCATTCCCTGGTTCCACAGTTGCATCAGGTTCTGACTGCTTGACTGGCATCAGGGAGACGGATGCGGAGGCAAAGACTTGTCCCACAACTGAGGTGTCTGTCTTCAAGGCTCCAGCTATACTAGTCTCTCTCAGTTCCAAGAAAATTTCAAGCTCTACGGAGTCTTTCATTGCCTAGAAAGCTCTAGTACTGAAGTCTCTCCAGCATCAATCCATGCCCAAACTCAAGCTTCTTCAAAATCTTCTGGGAATCTGCGTGAGACAGGGGAATGGTTGTGTCTTTTTTCTCCCTCTGTTCTTGATGCCAAGGTAGAAGTAGTTCCATTAATGTTAGCATGCAGAACCAATGGAAGCGCAAGCTAGATTCTTTTTCACCAACTGCATTCTCAACAACATTGTCAGCTAAGTACCAATAGAACAGTCTTTGTCACTGGCATTTGATGAGTGAGGCAAGGAGAACGTAACTTGTTTTTCTGATCCAACACTGAGTTTGAAGAAGTGGCAGTTAAAATATCTTTTTACTTGTAAATAATGCAAATTTGATATAGGAAGTAGAAAATGCTACTTTTAGGTGTGCTTTTCAGAGTATAATTGCATTTTACAATTAAAAAATACATAGAAAATAATATAACAATGTATGACAAACTGTTAATGCTGCAGAATTAATATTACATACTGAAGATAGTACATTGCCAAAGCACAATTCGTTATTTAACACCATTACCCATTCCTCTCCACTGCCTTTATGCTTTGGTTGTCAGAATTTCTCCTGTCCACAAGATGGCAGAAGCAGATTATCCTGATGCTAGGACACTTGCTATGTTGAGGAAACACCAAAGTTCCATTCTAATTTTAGTGCTACTATGATTGTAATTCCTTTTTATGGCTCTTTGCAGTGCTATTAAGACATACTGCACCCACAGTTAGCTGCAGAGTTAAAACCTGCAGAGAGGTCAAAATGTGGTAATTAATTGTAACATTTTATCCAGTTAATATGAGGTTCACAAATTTGATCAATCAATTATTATCATTAATAACAACAACAAATGACTAAGAGAATTATTGATATTGATGCAAATCTACTTCACCTAAGAAAGGCTGCTACTGAGCACTTTAAAGGTGACTTGCGCAAAAAAAAGGTAATTGTTTCTTCTGCTTGTTTTTTATATTAGATATTATATAAGAACAGCTATACTGAGTCAGACCAATGGTCCATCTAGCCCAGTATCCTGTCCTCTTACAGTGGCCAGTGCCAGATGCTTCAGAGGGAAGGAACAAAACAGGGCAATTTATTGAGTGTTCCATCCCCTGTCATCCAGTCCCAGCTTCTGGCAGTCAGAAGTTTAGGGACACAGAGCATGGGGTTGTGTCCTGGACGATCTTGGCTAATAGCCATTGATAGACCTATCCTCCATGAACTTATCTAATTCTTTTTTGAACCCACTCATATTTTGGCCTTCACAACATCCTCTGGGAATGAGTTCCACAGGTTGACTGTGCGTTGTGTGAAGATGTACTTCTTTATGTTTGTTTTAAACCTTCTGCCTATTAATTTCACTGGGTGACCTCTGGTTCTTGTGTTACGTGAAGGGGTAAACATTTCCCTATTCACTTTCTCCACACCATTCATGATTTTATGGACCTATGTCACATTCCCCCTTAGTTGTCTCTTTTCTAAGTAGTCTTTTTAATCTCTACTTGTCTGGAAGCTGTTCCATACCCTAAACCTTTTGTTGCCATTCTTTGTACCTTTTTCAATTCTAATATTTTTTTTGGATGGGGTAATCAGAACTGCACTCAGTATTCAAGGTGTGGGCATGCCTTGGATTTATATAGTGGCATTATAATATTTTCTGTCTTATTATCTATCCTTTTCCTCATAGTTCCTAACATTCTGTTAGCTATTGTGACAAAGTTCCTCCTCTATCTTGGTGGGTCCTGCGCTTATTGGAGGATTTTCTTGCCTCAAAGATTCACCATGTGGGTTGGGGAACAGCCCAGAGACCTTCCCCTCTGGAAGACCCACAGTCCAGGTCAATTGGGAGGTTTGGGGGGAACCTGGGCCCGCCCTCTACTCCGGGTTCCAGCCCAGGGCCCTGTGGACTGCCGCTGTCTATAGTGCCTCCTGTAACAGCTGCATGACAGCTACAACTCCCTGGGGCTACTTCCCCATGGCCTCCTCCAAACACCTTCCTTAGTCTCACCTCAGGACCTTCCTCCTGGTGTCTGATAACGCTTGTGCTCCTCAGTCCTCCAGCAGCACACCCTCTCACTCTCAGCTCCTTGCGCCTCTTGCTCCCAGCTCACACTCGCTCCACAAACTGGGGTGAGCTCCTTTTTAAAGCACAGGTGCCCTGATTAGCCTGCCTTAATTGATTCTAGCAGCTTCTTCTTAATTGACTCCAGGTGTCCTAATTAGCCTGCCTGCCTTAACTGGTTCTAGCAGGTTCCTGATTACTCTAGTGCAGCCCCTGCTCTGGTCACTCAGGGAACAGAAAACTACTCATCCAGTGACCAGTATATTTGCCCTCTACCAGACTCCTGTACCCAACTGGTCTGGGTCTGTCACACTATCTTGACTGCTGCTGCAAACTGAGCAGATGTTTTCAGAGAACTATCCATGATGACTCCAAGATCTCTTTCTTGAGTGGTAACAGCTAAATGAGAAGCCATCACTTTATATGTTGTGATGGGGCAAGGCCAGATGGCTACAGTAAAGTAGTGAGGAACAGGTTTGTTAGCCCCAGGCTAAACAAATCCCTGGTACCATGGTAACCAAATGGCAGTTGCTCCAGGGTAATCAAGACACCTGGGGCCAATTAAGATCCTTCTAGAAGGCAGTGGAGATAGCTAGATTGATTGGGACACCTGAAGCCAATTAAGGACTGGCTGGAACTAGTTAAAAGCCTGTTAGTCAGTGCGGTTTAAGTGATACATTACATACCACAGTAGGTAGTTCTGCAATTTCACATTTGAGTTCCTTCAGAACTCTTGGGTGACTACCATCTAGTCCTGGTGATTTATTACTGTTTAATTTATCAATTTGTTCCAAAACCACCTCTACTGACTCCTCAGTTTGGGACAGTTCCTCAGATTTGTCAGCTAAAAAGAATGGCTCAGGTTTGGGAATCTCTCTCATATCCTCTGCAGCCAAGACTGATGCAAACCAGACATTTTGCTTCTCTGTAATGGCCTTTAAGTATTATTGACCCCGGAAGACTTTGTCATAAACAGCAAAATGACATAATAAAAAACAAGACACTTAATGCTGAACAATTGGGAAGAAAAGAAAATTTTAGTCTGGCTGTTTATAAAAACCTCAGAGTTTTTTGTTTTTGTTTATTTTGTGACCATTATCACTTGGGAGAAAAGATGTCTTTGTTAAAATTCAACACTTCCATCCATTCTGTTTAAGAGTGAGAGCTCACAGTAGACAGCTCTAACATGCCCAATAAATCCTCCAGAAAAAAACATGGAAGACAGATGTGACAATCCTAATATTTGTAAGGTTTAAAAAAAAGCAGAAAGAAAACTTTTAAAAAATAAAATACATAATAATAAAGAAGCAAAACAAGGGAAAATCCTGCTTAGTATGGCTTCCTGTTTTTTCACTAAAGGCTTCATCCAAAGCTTAGTGATTGGGAGTCTTTCCACTGACTTCAGTGGGTTCTAGATCAGACCCATAGTGTGGATACAGTGAGAGAGGACTGTGGAAGTGGTTACCTCTACGCAAGGCTCGCAGATTCTGTTTGGCGTGGCGGTGCAGCTCCTCCACACAGGGTGGTCTGGTAGAGGGGTGGAAAATATTTCTTTGCTGATGCCAAGGTGCTCGGTAGTACACGCTCAGTTTACTCTCTGCATCCAGGTTAGAGACAGCTATAGAATCAAAAACAAGAGAATAGGACATTTACCCACTGTTACATGAAGCTTATCTGAAATAGCAAGCTAGGCACCATACTTGGAAGGTAAGTTACTACTAGAAAGGGGTGCTGAACGAGTCACGTCATGTCTCCTCCTATCTGGTGATAGGGACCACTATTCTTCTACATACTACCCCCCAGCACCAGCAGGGGTCCTAGGCCGCATGCTGACGCCCGCCCTCCCCCTCCCCAGCACCCGCATCCCCGCAGGCCATCCCCCGAGCAGCCACGCTGCCCCTCCAGAGCATCCATGGCACGCCCCCTCCCCCCCTGGACACTCCCCTCCCCAAGGTTTAGTCAGGGGTATATAGTACAAGTCACGGACAGATCACGGGCTGTGAATTTTTGTTGACTTTTACTAAAAAATACCCGAGACTAAAACATAGCCTTAATCATTATCATCTCCACTTTCAAATGGCAAAACCAAGGCACAATGAGGTCATGTAATGTGCTGAAGGTCACCTACTGAACCAGTGGCAGAGTGGAGAACAGAACCTACCAGTTAGCTCTCAATCACCCACTCTAATTACTAGACTATGCTGTCTCACTATAATATTCTGTATCCTCACTATCTTACAACACTGGTTGTTCGCTCACTTCATGAAGACTGAGACTACCGGATGAACCCGCTAAGCAAATTCAAATGCTACCTTTCAGAAAAGGTACTTTTTAATAGGCATTGACTCTTGAGGGACTAAAAACTTCAATTGCTCTGCCCATAAATCTCAAAGGACTTCCTCTGAAAGTTGCATGAACCAGCTACACATTAAGGAAAGACAGAATTTCTCAGAAACATGTGGGCCCAGGAGAGGCAAGTTTACCTTTAGTGTATTCAGTCACTAGTTTTACAAGGGACAAAATAAATAAGACAGACAACATGAATTCTGCAGTTCTGCGGTGGCCAAACAGAGCAGATTTGTATCGCTACATTCAACAGCTCGTATAAAAAAGTAAAAAATATTTTTTTTACATCCCTATCTCTTTACTGTTTTTTTATAAGCTCCAACACTAATTGCCTGCATAAGATCCAGACTTTCTGATTATTTCTCTTTGGCAGTTGCTCAATGATCTCAGGTTTCTCCCATAAAACTAAGGAGTCATAATAACGACTCTGGTCACAGGGTAAAAGTCACAGTACTCTCAACACTATGCAGTGTGTGTGTGCGTGTACAGGGCCAGGGAGGTTCTCACTACACAAATATGGAGCCATGAAGTCCTCCTAGCAGTGGGCCTCAGAGTCAGGTCAGATCCAGACAGTACTTGTAACGATAAATGCATTGAACCCCTTTCCTCCTCTCCCCTGGTCTTTTTCAAAAAGAACAGTGATACACAGCACTCTCTGGCAAATGGTTCAGTTCAGTGACCCCGTTGCGGTCAGTCTCATAGGGGACCAGGTCATCACTCAACAGTTCTTGAGAGGGAAGCCATTCCCCAAAACAGCATGGGTAAGAAAGAAATCCAGTCATTCATTCAGTTGTTCAGTGATAGCATTCAGTGGGGACTGATCAGCTAGCAGTGTCCAAAGTTCTTTATGCTTCTCCTGCTCAAACTTAGGGACACCTCAAAATGTCTGTCTGACATGGTGGCAGGAAGAGAGACCTGGCCTCCCCAAAGGACTGGGCTCAGTTTGGCTCTTGACCATCTGCATTTGTGCTTAGTGGTTCTCCCACCCATACTGTTGTTGACAAGGTTGCAGTTCAATACCAAGTGATACTCCTCCCCAATAGTAACAAGGAAACTGATATCTGCAGACAGCGAAAGCTATTGGCTTCCTATCCATTCTGTTTACCCCCTGCTTACTCTGCAGGTAATAGCAAAAAGACATATCCTGCAGAATTTGTTTGAGTAAGAACTGCAGGTTTTGGCTAACAGTGACGAATTTTCCAGGACATGCTTGGATTCCACTGGGTGTCCCAGATATCTGCAATTTTGGCTGTGGTTTTCTCCTTCCATTTCTCAAGGATACAGCTTATGGGCATCCAGCATCTGCTCCACTGACGGCTTTATGTGCATCCTTGCCATTGCTCTGCTTCCTAGCTCCTACCATCTGGAGGAGAGCCAGGGTGAGCTGGGAAGAGGAGGCGACAGCTAGCAACACGGGCTGCCTCAGTCCCAGTCCAGTCCCCAAAAGCAGCAGCTAAAGTCCTCCCTCAAGGATTGAGGGAATTAACATGACATTTACAAATCTCCACATCCTTGTCTCTGCTTGTATGTTCTGTCCTTTCTCCCTACCTTTTGTCTAATCTATTTAGATTGTAAGTTCTTTGGGGCAGGGACTGTCCCTTACTATAAGTTTGTACAGTGCTTGGCACAATGAAGTTCTGTACTTCATTGGTTCCTAGCCACTTTTGTAATACAAAATAAATAATAATAATAATAATAATAATAAAGAGAATAGGCATACCACAGTACTAAGAGAAAGACACCATGAAACAGGAGTGGAAGAAGGGGACAACATGGAGTAGGCGAGTGGAAGGGTTGGAAAAAGCCTGTTGTATATTTTAGTTTTCCCATGTACTGCACCTTTTCATGTTTTAAGAATCTGATATTTGCAAGGGCAGTTGCCATTTTGTGAGGGAGAGCTGAAGCAGCATGTTACAAAGAAGACACACACCGTGCTCTCTCATGGAGACATGAGAGAGCACAGTTTCCCTTACTCTAAAAATAATAATCATTCAGATAATAATCATTCAGATTGAAAGTATGTGGTTGTTTTTTTCTGTATGGAGAGAGGAAGGGCAAATCCCAGAGGCAAGTATTGGAAAGGGAGAACCACAGGAGGGGGAGAAAAGGGGAAGAAGCTGCAAGGGAAGAAAACCTAGAGCCAGCCTGGACAAACATAATGGAGGGAGTTGGCAGGCTACCTAAACTCCCCCAGTGATGACAAAAGTCACCCAAAGCCTTTGAGCCTTGTTAGTTATGGGGAGGGTTGCAGGGCAAGGTGGGAGCACTCTTGAGGTCCAGGCAAATGCCCAAGCTGTAGGATACTTATCTGAACTAATCCTAAAGTCTGAGCATTGTGGGGTTCTCCCATCACTGGTTTAATATGCATCTTTACAAAGCAAGACTTCCCATGGTTTCCAGTGTTTTTTGCAGTGTTGCATCCTTGTGACAAATTGCCACTGTGTATTGCAACATCCCAATGCAATATTACTACATGGGGCTGAGAACGAACACGGTGCTGGTAGATGTTTTGGGGATAGCGAGTTGCCTTTAAGTATTAGTTTTGAAGCCATACTTATCCATTATGACTATTATAAATAACAAATATCACCAGAATGCATATGCAACCCTTGGTGGCTGGTCTATCTATCTACTTGTATGGCTCTCATCACTGAAGAATCTGAACCACTCACAATGACTAATGGATTTTACCCCTTTGAGGTAGGGAAGCCTTACCCCCATTTTACAGACAGGGAACTGAGACATGGGGCAGATTAAGTGACTTCCTCAAGGTCACGTAGAAAGTCTGTGACTGAGGTAGGAATTGGAGTCAGGTCTCTTGAAACCCAGTCCATCACCCTATTCACCACTCAAGGCTTATTTGCAGAATTATCCATGGGGAAAAATGTATACATGTTGGCAATCATTATAATTGTGGTAAACATTCTTTATAGCACTGGGGATAGGGGATGTTCATTATCACAGAATGTATGACTGGAGATACGAATAAAATGGCAGACACAAGCAACCCCTTCCAATCCCCAGAAGAGTTGCCTGGACTCCAGTTCACGTAACTTTGTGTGGGGGCCCTAAACAAATGGAGAGTTTTACCTACTAATAAAATGTTCATGTATATTTCATTACAATGCGACAGATCCTGCAAACTCATGCAGAACTCCCCTGGGCTTCAGTGGCAATTGTATAGCAGTAAGATGAGCAGGGTTTGGTTGAACGTGTTCCATGAAGGTTTTAAAATAAAAATGTTTAGTGCAATTGTATTATGTATTAACTATGCAGTGCTGTAGGCATTCATGGTATTTTACATGTAAACTGGCTGCATTCTCTCCCTACCCTGCTACCCCTTCCACAATAATTATTCTCTTCCAGGTAAACCTACGCAAGCTAAATATAGTACTACATTAAAGAATAAACACATGGTTCGTTCTCAAAGGATATGATGCTAAGAAGCTTAAAACATACGGGACCACATCCTCAGCTAGCGTAAATCAATGTATCTTCACTAGTTCCACTGGAGCCATTGTGATTTAGTCCAGCTGAGGATCTAGCCCACTAGTACAAATAAGTCATAGCTTTTTGCACAATGCCCACAGAAATGAGTTAATATCATTAAAAAGTTCCTGGGTTTCCCAATACATCTGCTCTCCTCTTTTAGGCTTTTGTTGTTGTTTGTTTTTTTGGTCTTTTAGGCTCTGGT
The DNA here is from genome assembly GCF_013100865.1 of Trachemys scripta elegans. Lineage (NCBI taxonomy): Eukaryota > Metazoa > Chordata > Testudines > Emydidae > Trachemys > Trachemys scripta. Next base: position 211,367,813 of record NC_048298.1, read on the forward strand.
CCTGCAATCGCATCTGTTAGCACAGACCCTTATGTCCATTGGGCTGACACATTGATTGGGAGCTGTGTACAACGGCTGTAAGTCCAAGCAAGTGGGTGCAACTGCAGAACTGGGGCCTTTTGCTGTAAGCTCTTTGAGGCAGCGACGGTTTCATTTTGTGCCCAGAGCTGAACCTATTGTCTGCACTAAAATAAACAACTAAAGAAACAGGGGGAGAAAGATTTTGTAGTTAAAGAACACTGGGCTGGGACTCAAGAAACCTTGGTTCCATTCTCATCTCTGCCCCATACTGGATGTAGAAGCTTGGGTTAGTCATCCATTCTCCCTGTGCCTCAGTTCTTCAGCTGTAAAACGGAGGTATTCATATTTTTCTCCCACCCCTTCTTTTGTCTTATCTCTTTAGAGTGTGAGCTGTTCAGGGCAGGAACTGCGTTTGTACAATGCCTAGCACTAGCCTCTAGGAACTACTGTATTATAGATAATAAATAAATAAAAGTAATACATCAGCTGTAAAACCAGAACCCTTTATTAACTTCTGACCATCAAAGTAGGCTGAAAAAAATCCAGTATAGATGTATGAAATATAAAATTTCTGTCACCACCCACAGAATTTTTTTTTGCCTTGACAAAAGAATAGGGTGACCAGATGTCCTGATTTTATAGGGACAGCCACGATATCTGGGGCTTTGTCTCATATAGACGCCTATTATCCCCCACCCCCGTCCCGATTTTTCACACTTGCTGTCTGATCACCCTAGAAAAGAAGATCATACAAACTATCACGTTTATTTCACCCATGAATCACTCAATTGTTTTATCTCTTGTGGAATGAAAAAAATAAGACCCCCATTTAATACAGTCCCCATTAGATACTGGTTATGTAACATTGGTAGGTTTCATGTCAATCTGAGTCAAACAGACACACACTAATGACTATTCTCCTGAGCAGATTTTGCAGTTTTCTAAATGGAGGTGTAACCAGAGTTGATCACATTTAGCATTCATAGGCCCGTCTCTTCCCCTCTCCACTCACTTCTATCATCCCTCCTCCTTTTGGTTTTCAAAATCATGATGTGGCTGAGCTGTGTATGGATGCTTGAAGGTAGTACAGCCTTGTGCACTCAAGCGTGTTTGTTCTAATAATAACGACAGAAAGGCCAAGCAAGAAAGATTTCTGCTCTATTTATTTTGATAGATCCAGGGGGTTCCCCCGACTCTCTCACTTGCCATCTCCCTCCCCTCAGCTCCTTCAGTTTCTTAACTTTCTAGGTTTTTTTTTTGGGTGGTGGTGGTGGTGATTATAATTATCATTGGGTATCAGGAAAATAATGTCACATGCTTTCTGGTTCAGAGAGAAGGAATTACTGTATTTGTTGCAGGATGTGAAAAAGGGCAGATCCAGGAGGGCATTTTTGCAGGGGGGGGGGAGCCTATATGCTAAGGATTTGAAAGCTCAGAGCTGTAACGCAATGAATCGCTGCACAACAGAAACAAAACCATGGAGGCTGCTGATTCCTTCTTAAAGTATATACATTCCAAAACGAAAAGTAGAAAAGGATCAGACTAATGAGTAAGCCTAGTCTGGAGCAGAGCTCCTCTTCTGAGTGGCTCTAATGATAATGACTCTCAAATCTGCCAGTCATTTTTAAGAAGCCAGAAAGAATGGAGAGAGAGTAGGGGCTGCACCAAAAAGTCCCAGGCCAAAAACTACTTTTTGCTATAGTACTGTGTATGATGGCCAGGTGCTCTGGAAGTCCCCAATAATCAGATGCGTGGGGTTGTGGTTGAGAGGTCCTTTTTCTCCATTGCCCCGTTTTCAAGAGAAGCTGCCCTTTCATTTTAACAAGTGTATTTTTTCAAGCCCTTTTCAGTTAATAAAGGCAGCATATTTCCTGTTCAGTTCAATGTAACAACAAGGCTATATATTGACTCAGTTTAGCATACATCTGTGTGCAGCTAGTGAAGATCATTAGCAGCAGCTTCTGTTTGATCAAACTCTTCCACGCCTGCTGCATGGCTCAACGGTAAGTTTATATGCAGAATATTGTAAGAAATGCAGAAAATTAATCCCGAGAAGGGCCAGTCCCTCTCAAACACAAGATAATCTGGGAACACATTCAACTTCATCATGCATATTAGTGCATAAATGTTTCATTGAGGCAAGTGCTCAGTCTGACGTGAATTTTATTTATAGCCCTGAATGTCTCAAATGATTTTTTCCCTTAAGTACTTGTGTCTTTGCTGTTACATCCAGGGAGGCGAAGCCTACAATGCTGCAAAATGTACAATCTCTTGTCTGCTGTACATGCCTCACATTGTGTGTAACGTATCAGCAACTTCTGATCTTTCATGACAATCTTTTCTGCAGCGGCTGCTCTCCTTCCTCCTGGCACAAGGACGGCTGTCCAGCCGTCCCCAATACATGACAGCAACCCAGAGAAAGAAGCAGAGCTGCTGGCAGCTGTGAAATAAGGAATGCTGCTACATGGCTGGCAATCATGGGGATGCCAAAAGCTTTGGTGGTGCAATAAGATCACCAATGATGGACACAGACTGAACAGCCTGCAGGCCAGTCTTAAAGACCTGTCCAAAGATTGATCCAGGTGGCACTCAATCTGGAAGGAATTTATGTTTTTTTGGGACTTGCCATGATGCTGCTGCTGCTGCTGATATCTTCCAGTGGCCTTCTAGAGTTTGCTAGTTCTTCCTTATGCATACATCTGAAGCTTTCCCAAGACATCAGTCCTGAGCAGGGCTCCTTTTTATTCATGATTCACAAATGTTTATGTAAAGGGCTTTTTTAATTTGCATGAACATTTGAGGAATGGCCGTTCTTGGCAAACAAAGTTATTCACTCTTCAGCACTGTTACTGAGATGTTTCAATCATCCCACTGAGAAGCACAAATGATACCATGTGATTTAAATGACTACTCACATGCCAAGAATAACGAATAGTGAATAATAAACTAAATAGCTGAAGTCAACAGTTCATGAACACCCTTTAGGCTGAAAACTGGCCAAACCTATAGAGCAGATACTTGCAAATAAACAAAACCTTGTGCAGAAATCAGAATTGGTTCATACAAAATCAATTCCCAGAAAGGGTTACATGTCAACAATTTATTCACAACCAGCTCTAGTCATAACTTACGAATACTTTCCTAGGTCTGGCAGAAATATTTGCTAATGCGTACTGATCACATACCTCACAAAACAGAGAGAGACCAGTTTTAAAGTATGGAATAGAGCTGATCAGAAATGTTTTTGAATTTCTGATGAACAATTGGGGGAGAGGATTTTGGTGACATTTTTCAGGGGAAATATTTCCTCCGCTAATCCTAGATCTCTGTTATATTTTTTGTAAGGCTGCACTCTGCTGAGGAGCAGAAGACTGTGCAGGTGTCAGGAGACTCTTGAAAGGCTCAAGGTTGTCAATTTCATGATTTTAACATGGGTCTTAAAGCCCCAGCTCCTTGAGTCATGTGATTATGTGAGAAATCAGCTTTCACATAAAAAAGTATGTTTCTAACCCTCATTGTGGCAAAGAAAGCTTGAAAATGTGTACCCTAAAGGTTCAGAAGAGAGAAGGCAAAAGAACCTACAATTTATTAATTTTAAGAGCATAAGATTTTTAAGCCAGTCTCATGATTTTGGGGGGCCTGGATCATGATTTATTTTAATGCTTTGGGGATGGAAATACTAAAGGCTCCCAGTTCAGGGGAGGGTAAAGGCTGAGCAGCAAAAGCCATGCCTTGCTGCACATCCCACAACATGCCTTAACACAGCTAGAATAGTCTCTTTCTGCCAGAAACGCAGGCAGCTTATGTCTGTCCATGGCAGGACGGAGAGGAGTCCAAGTACTCTCTCCCCTCTATAACATACCTGTGTAAGGGGAGCCATAATTTCTACCTAGGTACTTGTATATGGCCTCGTCACCATAGTAACTGAATGTCTCACAATTATTAATAACTTTATCTTCAAAACACCCTGGTGAGATAGGGAAGTCGTATGACTTCCATTCAATAGATGGGGAACAAAGGCCCGGAGAGGAAGTCTGTAACAGAACTGAGAACAGCACCCAGATCTCCTGAGTCCAAATCCAGTGTCCCATCCAGAAGGCTTCAGCTTAGTCATGGAGGTTGCGGAAATCGCGGAATCCATGACTTCCAGAAACCTCCATGATTTCAGCCTGCGGCAGTGGGGAGCTGCATAGTCCCCGCTGCCCGCGGCAGCCAGGAGCTGCGGGGAACCCCCAGTACCTGAGGCAGCGGAACTCCGAGCCACCGCAGGCAGCGGAGGGAACTCTGGGGCTCCCAGCTGCTGCAAGCGGCAGGGGGCCCCACAGCGCTGAACTGCAGGTGGCAAGGGACCCAGAATTCCGAGCCCCAACGGGTGGTGGAGCCCCAGAGCTCCAAGCTGGGGCCTCCGCAGCTGCCCAGCCACTGCCAGTGGCATAGGGACCCTGCAGCTTCCCATTTCGTCATGGATATTTTTAGTAAAAGTCACCGCCAGATCACAAGCTTCTGCAAATTTTTCTTTATTGCCCGTGACTTTTACTAAAAATATCCGTGACAAAATCTTACTAATCCACAAGACCACGATCAGGCTATTCATATATTGTACTTGCTTCTCACCAATACAGTGACACTTTTTATGTTGCAACCACATTTTCTAAGTGACTCCTGACATTTTGCTGTCTGACAGTGTACTACATGTTTGGTAATAACAGCTGTTTAGAGGGGGGAAAACTAATGGGCAGCCAAAAACTCATCAGCATTTAGTGTTCAGTTATCTGGACAGATAAAACATTGGAAAGCATTATTTGCATGTCTATTGTTGTGCGGATAATTGAGTTATGCATTTACCTGATATTGACTTAACTGGAATAACACCATGTGCAATTCAAGAGGGCTGTATCAGGAGTGTGTGATTCTTATGCAGGTAAGAAGATTGTGCCGTTAAGCAACGCACACTTACATGGAGAGTACCGCTCTGCAATCACATTCCCTGACTCTGCCGCATTTAGTCACTGTTGACCAAACATGAATGCAGTTTTAAATGCTTTTCTCTCACAGCATCAAATAATTTATAGCATGGTTTGTCATAAGCCTGAGCATTTCAAAGACTTCATTAAGGGATGGACGATAACCTCCCAGAAGTACACACCATTGTTTATTTTTAGGCCTTCGTTCCTGGAAAGCTCCCCTGCTCAATGGTATCTTTCTCTCTCTCTATTCTTATTCTCCATCAGTGCCCTAGCCTAGACTGTTTCAAACAGGAGACCGCTGCAGCTGGAACAGCAATGGCTTGACGAGCTCTGCTGCTGATGAATAGCAAGGAGTGTATCTAAAGACAGAAGGCTTATGTTTGAGTGTTTCACTAACAGATTTGCCCTTCTAACCCTCGAGCAAGGTGGGGAATAAAAACAGCATTTATACTGTATGTGCATGTGTATACATATATTATACGTATCTATGTACATACATACACCCTAATGTGCATTCCCCATTTTACAAACACACAGAGTTCTGCAAAGAACAAATCCCTCTGCAACCCATCGATTCTAATGCACTGTGACAGAAAGTACTGAAGGGAACTGCAACATGCTTATCTATTAATAAATGTCTGAAATATTCAATAATATATGTGCAGCCATACTATTTCTGTGAGCCTTGTTCTGTTATAGGCAGAAGCAAATCCATCAGGGCAAGCAGCTTAGTAAGCAAAATGGAAAACTACAGAGGTGCTCTGGCTTTATTCCCAGGGCTGAGGAAGGCATGTGACTAGGCAAAGTTTTCTCAGTGGTGTGTGCATAACATTAAACATTTCATCCTCTCCTTCTGCGGCTCCCACTGTCCTACAGAAAAGTTTATTCTGCCCCAGCTGAGCTTCTTCATGTTTATAACAGGGGGAAGGGCTGATTCAACATGCAGCAGTAATGCTGGTGGAGGTCTGGAGAGTATGTCATCAGGACAAGGGCAAAAAGGCAGAAAACTGAAGAGCTGCTGCCCAGGGCCGGCTCCAGGCACCAGCCCACCAAGCTTGTGCTTGGGGCGGCACCTGGAGGGGGGCGGCGCGGCGCGGCACTCTGGCTTCAGCCGCCGGGGAGAGCAGAGCCCTGTCCAGGCTCACCGCCCTCCTCCGGCGCTCTGGCCGCTGGGGAGAGCAGAGCCCCGGCTGGGCTCGCCACCCTCCCCCCGGCGCTCTGGCCGCCGGGGAGAGCGGAGCCCCGTCCGGGCTCGCTGCCCTCCCGCCGGCGCTCTGGCCGCTGGGGAGAGCGGAGCCCCAGCCGGGCTCGCTGCCCTCCCGCCGGCGCTCTGGACGCCGGGGAGAGCGGAGCCCCGGCCGGGCTCTCTGCCCTCCTCCCGGCGCTCTGGACACCAGGGAGAGCGGAGCCCCGGCCGGACTCTCCGCCCTCCTCCTGGGGCTCTGGCCCCTCAGCGGAGCTGCGGCGGGCTCACCGCCCTCCCCCCGGCGCTCCGGCCGGTCAGGGAGAGCGGCCCGCGGCCGGGCTCGGCGCCCTCCCCTGCCACACTTGGGGGGTAGGGGGGCGCGGCGGGAGGCTTTTTTGCCTTGGTTAGCAAAAAAGCCAGAGCCAGCCCTGCTTCTGCCAGGCAAATTTAAGGCTGCTGTGTGCTCAGTTTCCTTTCATGCTGCGCCACTATTCATTCCAATTTGGTACTATAGTCCCAAAAAATAGGGTTACAATATATCTGGGTTTTCCCAGACATTGCCTCTCTTTTGAGCCTTCTTTCTCTGTCCGGGCAGATTTTTCAAAAATAACAGGAAATATCTGGGGTTTTGGCAGAATAGACAAGCTGCAGCTCAGAAAGAGCCCCAATTGCTCCACTTCCTGATTGGTCCATTCCCCTGCAGCCACAACTGCCAGATCTCACCCACTCAGGCCCCGGTTCCCATCCCTGGGAGGGGGGTACCACAGGGGAGGCACTGACTGATGGCTGTCGCTGCGTCCTGGGCTTGCACCAACCGCCCTGTCACTGTGACAGAGAGTGACACTGCCCCCCATCTCCAGTGAATACCCCTGCCACATGTACCCCCTCCAATACCCCCTAATATACCTCATTCCGGCTCCCCCTTCCTCCCTCCCGCCCGCTCCCCCTCCTCTGGAAGTGTCCTCTTTTTGGGAACCGAAAATACGGTAACCCTATCAAAAAAGAAAGCATCTCTGTACTCTCCAGGGTACCAGAAACATTGTGGCACCAGTGGCTGAGTGTGTAATCTCTGTAGCACACTCTGTAAGCACTCTTAAGTCTCCTTGGTACCTCTCTCTCCCCACACTGATATTTCTCTCATATACTGAATGAGTGCATACCACCATAGCACCGTAGAGTTTGCCTTAGCTGTAGTACTCCTACTTTTATCATGAAGTAGGGTGTGGTTGACTGTGATGTTGCTCTCAGAACGCTGATTTTACATGCTATCACCCATGGTCAGGCTTTGCAGAATTCATGTGATTTTTCTGCTTGCCTTGATTAATATTCAGTTTCAGGATCTCATGATAAAACCATCCATATTCCCCACCAGACTATTTTTAATAAACAATTTTATGCACATTTTTATGATAGGTCTAATGATATTTCTGCAAAAGCTTCAATCACTGCCTCCTGCCAATTCTCTTACCCAAGACATTAATCACTCTTGCATATGTATTTACCTTCTGAAGGGCACTTTTCAGTAATTCTCTTCTGAGTATGACCCCAGCACCCACTCTTCAGGAACAAACACAAGCTCATGCATCAGAGCAGAATGCATCGACATCCACACCCATGACACAAGCAGCCTCTCCAAATATGTCAACACAGAGATCAGAACTGGAGACCTTCCGAGCCTTGCCAATACACACTGGGAAGATACCACCTGACGCAGAACTCTGCTGCCTTGGCACACGTGGAGATAGGAACCTGCTGAACGTTCTTTGTATAGCAAATACATTCTCATTCTGTTTGAAGTCTTCACAACTTCCTAATATCACCATCTAGGAGCAAAGAGATAGCTGAGTCTCCATGTTCATTCAGTCCTGGGCGTCTCTGCTGAATGACATCACCATTGAAAGTGCCAGCTTAATACTACTTGTGCTGATTGTACTGTGAGGTGGACATCTGGCCATTAGAAACCAGACTGAGACCACCACCTCATTTCACAGCAGGACAATGGAGAGCCATCAGATGGTCACAGTTTTTGTTCACTACTGATCTGGACTGGATTAAAACTGGTGTCCTAGAGAAGAAAGTCCCTATATTCCATTACAAATCTTGTTAGCCAAACAGTCCCCAAATTTGCTTGTTGTGACTATCACAGTCCAGACACCCCAAGGGGAGATCGGGGGGGTTGAACCCCATGGAATAAGCATTTGAATCTACTGATTACATACAATATTATTGTGCTATAAAAGTACATTGAGTAAGGTCTTTTATGACCACTTGTAATGTTTTGAACTTGATGGTCATTATGAAAGATGTGTGCAGTCTGTGGTTATGAATTTATGCATTTGTGTATATATAAAACTGTGCTCGTAATTCGTACTGCAACATTCAGCTCCACCTCACAGTGGGGCAGTGGGCAGCCGGACAGGGAGGGTTTGCGCCTCGCCAGCCAGATGAGTCTAGCTCCAAGCACCTAGCACTGTACAGCCCAGGAAGAGCCAAATAAGAGATAATGGGAAAGCTTTGAGACATCCCAGCTAGAATTTCCTCGCGCCATACCAGGAGTAAAGAGACAAAAGGGGGAGGAAAAAGCCCTTTACGAGGAGGCTTGAAACAGAAGCTTTTGTGCAGAACTTAAGAACAGTCTCAAAGGCAGAGGAGCTGTCTGTAAATGCTGGATCCCTCATATGGCTTGGGGACACTCTGGGAAACTGTTCAAAGGCAACAGATAACTTGTATTAGGCCTGGTCTATACTACCCGCCTGAATCGGCGGGTAGAAATCGACCTCTCGGGGATCGATTTATCGCGTCCCATCGGGACGCGACAATCGATCCCCGAATCGGCGCTCTAACTCCACCAGCGGAGGTGGTAGTAAGCGCCGCCGACAAAAAGCGGCAGAAGTCGATTTTGCCGCCGTCCTCACAACGGGGTAAGTCGGCTGTAATACGTCGAATTCAGCTACGCTATTCACGTAGCTGAATTTGCGTATCTTAAATCGACTCCCCGCTGTAGTGTAGATGTACCCTTAGAGAAGGGAATTTAGCTAATGTTGAAGTATAAAGCCTGAAGTTGTGTCTTTACCTGTATTTTCTGTGTAACTTGTATGCATTTGCCTTTCCATACTATTCCATCTTTGAATCTGTGATTTTTCTATTCAATCCATTTTTGGTTTACTTTTACCACCAGCGGGTCTCTGCTTGGAGTGGGTGTGCCAAAGTGAACTGGTGGCTGTTTTCACACCTTTGGGGGATGACAAAGCAGAGGGGGAAAGTCCGAGTGTCTGGTAGTTAAGAATTTGGGAAGGGCGGTTTTGGAGAGACTCCGGACTGGAAAGGCCGTTGCTGTCACCCTACAAGGAATAATTAAGGTGGTGGAAGCTCGGGTGAGACCTTTATGCTCGTGGGCTGGCTGCTGGTGTCAGCGTTCAGAGCCATAGCAGCACGGCATTAAGGCACGCCAAGGTTCCAGGACTGGTGGTGACAGAACCCCTTACTAGTTTGGGCGATCCCCAAAACATCACACTTGCCATGAGTAATGATGATGCCACAATTCCGGCAAGGAAAGACAGAGAGCAGGAGAAATGTTAAATAAATATGAATAATAAAAATAAAGAACAAAGTGTGTAGGCCACACATTTCCCTAGCAGAATGGCATCAGGGATGTATCTTTGATAATGTTTTCCCCATCACTATCTTTAATTACTCCTGACATCTCATTTATCATACGTGAGCTCCAGAGAAAGAACATACAGAGAAAGAACATTTGTTGTCTGACCTCAGGGAAAATAACTGCCCTTAATTTTATGAGGAAGAATCTTCACAATATGGGCAAAACTTCAAGAGCAGCTAGGGACGTGAAAAAAAGAATTTGGTCCCTCAGTCCCTGTGCTGGAAGCAGCATGAACATTCCCTTGGGGGAAAACGAGAGGGCTTTGCCTTTCTTTTAAGCAAGGCCCCTCTGACATGGAATACTGGCACTGAGAGGCTCCAAAAGAGGTCTTTGTCCAAGCCTCCACAGTGAGAGAGAAGGTTTACTTGGCATGAAACCTGAGGGTAGAGAAAGAGGAGCAAATTTAGGGGAAGGAGACGGTGGCAGGGGGTGGGGTGGGACAGGAGGGACAGGAAGATTACAGAGATCCCCTCTATAAAAATAAAATTATATAAAACCCAAATTCTTTCCTTATTTGCACTAGTGTAACCCCACATGGCATTCGATGAGCTTGCATGGATGAGCCAGTAACTGAGGGCAGACACTGGCCTCAAAAAAGAAAACAATACTGTAACACTTATACAGGAATGTACTAACATGCCTCTCTTCACTTGCATTAAAGCAGCATTAAGGATGAGAAATCAAGCACACAAAAGTCAGGAAATTCAAAAAAAGGAGAGGGGCCAGATTCTGATTGCATTTACACCAGATATTTTCAGAGCCATTTCACTGATTTCAATGGAAGACATGGCCACATAAATATGCCCAGCAAGTGCCACCCCCTTTTAGCGCTTACATGACTGCCCGCCAGGCCTCATCCCCACTAGGTGCTTTCCAACAACACAACTAACCTGCTTTCCTTCCAGATGGATTTTCCACTTGGACCTATTGGTACACACATGGCCCCTGTCACCATAGAATCTGAGCACTTTGCAATCTTTAATGCATACTGATCCTCATAACTGAGGTAAGGCAGTGCTATTATTTCCCTTTTATAGAGTGGGAACAACAGCACAGAGAGGCTAAAGCCCAGATCTTCAATGGTATTTTAGGCTCCCCACTCTCATTGATTTCAGTGGGAGATGGGTGCCTGAATACTCTTGAGTCTCTGGGCCAAATGACTTGCCCAACCTCACATAAGAAGCCTGTGGCAGAGCGGGGACTTGAACCCAGGTCTCCCACGTAGAACTAAGCAAATAATCGGGTTGTTTTGGTTTGTTGGCAATTCCAAAAAAAAAAAAAACCCTTTTATCTCAGGCTGAACCAAAAGCTTTTAAAAAACGTTTTGGTGAAGACATTACCAAAATGTTTTGACCTTTTCAATCTAGTCAAACTATTCTCGCATCGCATGAATTCATGAATAGTTTCAGTAGCTTTGAAACTGCATTTTTAGTCTATTTGTCTCCAAATTTCCCCCCAGCTCTACTCTCTCCCAAGTCCTCGGCTACAGCCATGACCGTTAGACTATCCTTCCCCTCTGCAAATCTGCACTAGTAGAAGCTCATAAGGACCCTGGAGTGAATCAGATACTAGATATATAGAGAATGCATATGAAAAAAAAAAAAAAACCCCTCAGTTTTCCCAAGCTGAGGCATTTGGAAAACAAGGAGCTAAAAAAAAAAAAGTCTTTCTGTAGAACAATGACAACCACCCAGGTGTTAAAAGCAAAAATAAAGCTTCATATTTTACTCTTTTTTTCCCCCATCTGTCCTTTCAGTGCTCTTGGCTGGCTGCACTAAACTCCGTTTAACTGCTAGTTTAGGTAGCTAGCAACATTTTCTTTCAGTTGTATTTAGTAAATATTATTATGCATATTTTAACTACTCCCAAGCACAGCAAGGGAAAATAAAGTCAATCATCTCTTTTTTCCTTTAAAAACAGTGACTCAAATTCTCCTTAGTTATAATGGTCAATTCAACTAACTTTAATGGGTTTGCCTGGGTGTAACTGAGAGTTAGGGTGAAAAGCAAGTGTAAAAAATCGGGACGGGGGTGGGAGGTAATAGGAGCCTATATAAGAAAAAGACCCCAAAATCGGCACTGTCCCTGTAAAATTGGGACATCTGGTCATCCTACTGAGTGTAAACTTTGGGTCAGTATGTGTCATCTCTACCATACTTGTTAAACCTCTTCCAGGTAGCAGGCAATTGATACCTTTTAGTGACCCAGCAAAAGAGCTATGAATGCATCCATTTTGGGCCTCAAAGCTCCCTTTTCAGGTGTCCTTTCTGACCCAACAGACTGCATATTATAAATTATTCGCTTAGATTTTAAACTCCTTGGTGCAGGGACCATCTTTTTGTTACATGTTTGTACAGCAACTTGCACAGTGGAGTCTTGGTCCATGATTTAAGGCTTCCAGGTGCTACCATAATACAAATAAATAACAACAATAAATAGGTCCAAATAAAGGTACACTATCTTGTGATCCTTATTTACCTTTAGGATATTTCCCCTTTATTATGGCTGAATATAATTTTGGTGCACACTTGGTAGGATAGTGTAACGGCCCATCCCAATACTCCTTAAGAGGAGACAACCTTCCCTTTCATATGGCCACAACAGAGTCATTCCGAGGGTAGCGCTTAGCAAGAAGGAATAGAATGCTATGGCGATTTAACTTGTGAGGTTTCACTTGTTGAAACCTCATCAAACACTAGGCAGGGGCGTTTACTTTCATTTCACTGTCTTTGTTTTTATAAGTGAAGAGATCTCACCCTGAAAATATTTTTTCCTTTTTATATATTTTCCATATATTTTCTAAAACACATATACATGAAATATATTTAGGGACAGATTCTGGTTGGCCCAGGTAGGTTGCGCAACAGTGGGGAGAGATGGCACAAGAAGCCTTCCCCCTCTACTATCTGCCCCCTCCTCTGGGCAAGAACCTCCCATACAGTTGTACTTCCAGCACACAAGGACCAAGCGAAGCAGCGTTAGATGCCTCAAAGGCATCAGGGTAAAGGCAAGATCATGGCCCTTCCCCTTCTGCACTTGCATGCGCTGTGCTGACATGGGGAGCATGCGCTGCATAACATCAAAAGGCATCACAGATCCCAGTTAGGTACGTGCCCACCCGTTGTACCCAGAACCATTTTGCCTGGGTCAGTCTTGAAACCGCTGGGACCTATCACTGGTTCAGAGCTTCTCTGTACCCTTGATGGCTTAAAATATGGTCCAGTATGTCCCAGTAACTATATATAGTCCTTTCAGACGTTTTAAATATTAGGACAATTGAAACAGTTGTCTTTATTTTCTATAGAGGGGCTAAATTGTGGCTGTAAAGTCCCAGCCTACAGGTAGCAGATTTGTGATGGACTATCATCAAAGGTGCCATCTGAGATGGTTCTCATCTGGAACACTGAATGTAACTCCTCCTCTCCCAAACAACATTCTAACTATTAATGAAAATTCATAAAAATAAGCTGCAGAAAAGCACACACTGTAAAATACACAGGAAAAGATCTAAACAGAGTTTTAAAAAAAGATACTCGGGAAAGGAAAAGGAAAGAGAAGAACAAAAACAAAGGACACACAGTAATTTAAATTACTTAATAGGAAGTATGATTCTAAAATGCTGCTATCCAATAGAAACCAGTGTCTGACTTTTATACTTCAGACGATGTCAAGAGAAATAGTGTACCACAGGAGAATGGTTTCCTGGGTGACCAGCAGTGTTAGCAGGAAGCATAGAAGACCAATTTCTCTTTGCGTGAAGGAGATACCCTGCCATTGTAGGTGAAGTGGAATCAAAATGCTTTGAAACTATTTGTTTTTGCCAAGTTGTTGCTGGCTGTTTGTATTTATTTTTTGTGTGTATCCAATAGGAAATAAGCAAATGTACTTGGGTCTCTGCTCTTCTGATGGCTCCAGGCCCTGTTTCTCTCACTTCTTCCCTGATTTTCCCAGTCTTAGTTTACCACTGAAGTTGTTTTTTTTAAACACACACACAAGCAAATCAACAGAACAGTTCTACTCAACTCTTCCATCCCCTCCCCCCAGACCTTCTAAGTGCTACAATGATCAGTAAATTGGAGTGATCCCCGTCCCCCATTCTTTCCTTAAAATATTTGCAGCTGACACTTTAAGTGAATGAATTTGCTTTGTTACATGACAGAGCCAAGAACCCCACATAATTCTGTGGAAAGTCTTTGATCTCTCAAAGTATTGAAAATAACTTTTCAGGTCCTGGCTTACTAGTGACAACCATGGAGAGATCAAATACAAATGTTGGCATAAACAAGGAACAGGGGAACAAAATGGTCTTTCCTGAACCAGAGGCTGTGAAAAAAACTCGGCAAGGTCATTGCTGTGTGAGAACTCTTCAGCTTTATTGTACTACCAATGGATAATGAGGCAACAGTCTTCACAGAGAACTTTATATTGTTATTAAATAGTACAAAGACCATGGCTAAGCAAGATAACCTGGAATAGGTGACATCTAACTTGAAAGATGAAATATGGTCTTATATACTGTACAAACAAGCTCAGAAATGTCCAGAAAGAAGAAACAAGACCAAGGGGCAAAAAATCTTTGCTGTCCTTGCTTAAGCACAGCTCTGATTGACTTCAGTGAAAACTTTGCCCGAGTACAGACTTCAGGTTTGGCTCTAATTTGATCCCTGCCACTTTACTGCATTCTCTGCTCTGTCGCTGTTTATTTCATGTATATTTTAAAAGTAGCATTTGAAAAAAAAAGGTGCTGTAAGAAGTGTCAGACTGCTCTAGAAACTCAAATCCTTTGTCTGCTGAACAGCTAATGCACAGACAACACCCACCAATATGCCCCAACGCCTCTAGGGCTGTGTGACAGTCACTCCATGTCTATTTGACTGCAGCCTGCCAACTCAGGGGGCAACTAGTGTCAACAGATTTTTATAATAAGGACATTGTTAAGATGGAGACCCTCCCCCCAACTAATTTCATACAAACAGATCAATTCTCAGGCATCTGCTTATCTATGTAGTGCCAAAACGTGCTAGGAGAGTTACAGAGAATAAGAAAATAAGTTCCTACAGCAGATCTTAAAATCTGAAAAGAATCAGAAGCACAGGAGTTGTACTGCATAAACAGCAAAGGGGTCAAGAGGATGATGTTTAATACATGCTGTTTTTTCTGTCAGCGTGACTCAGGAGTGGCAGCAGGTCCAGCAAATCGGGCACTGGACTCGGACTTAACAGACTGAGGTTCTATTCCTAGCTCTGCCGCTACCTGCTCTGTGACTTTGGGCCCATCACGTTGCCTCTTTGTGCTATAGTTTCTCCTCTCACCTTTTGTCTCTCTTTTCTATTTAAATCCTAAATTCTGTGGGGGCAGAGCCAGAGCTGGTCTCTGGCTCTGTGTTTGTACAGTGCCGGGCGCAATGGGGCTCCCAATCCCAGGCGAGGCGTCTAGGTGCCACTCCAATACAAATAGTAGTAGTTTGGGTTTTGATAATATTTTCTATCGGGTCATAGTAAAGTTTGGTTACTCCCAAACTGGACTGGATTTGAAACCTTATGGAGAGAGGCTGGTTCATATTTCCTGAGCTACCTATGTGAATGTGGCATTTTCGATGTATAGACCCTAGCAGCATAATGAACTAAAGCATCTCTGCCAATTACAAAAACTGTTTGAAGTCAATGGACTGGATAAATAATGGATAGAGTATCATTCACAAAAGAGATCTGCCATGCTCAATAAACAAAGAAGACAACTTTCAGATGAATTTATTTCCACAAAAAACAAAAACACCCTCTCCACAATTAACAGGTGTCCAGTGACTAGTGGACTTCTGTGTAATCAAGTTTTTAGTGCTCAATTTAAACCTCAGCTAATTCTGGAAAAAAAAATATGAAAAGTTTGTTTCCTTGACTTCCTTGGCTGATAACTTTATCTTCATGTATGTGTGACGGGTTGGATCACAGAAACCCCCTTGGGAGCTGCCACCCAATGTACCAAGACTACTCCTGTTCCTGTTTTCCCTGCCAACTCAGGACTCCAGCACCCTGTCTTGCTGAGCCAGACACTCCCGTCCGCTCCAACACAGACCCAGGGTCTGAATCACTTGCCCCAAAGCTGCAAGTTTACCCGAAAACAGCTCACAGAAATGTGCTAGTCTCTAGCACTCAGATGCTCAACTCCCAATGGGGTCTAAACCCAGATAAATCCATTTTACCCTGCATAAAGTTTATGCAGGGCAAACTCATAAATTGTTCGCCCTCTATAACACTGATAGAGAGATATGCACAGCTGTTTGCTCCCCCAGGTATTAATACATACTCTGAGTGAATTACCAAATAAAAAGTGATTTTATTAAATACAGACAGTAGGATTTAAGTGGTTCCAAGTAGTAACAGACAGAACAAAGTAAGTCACCAAGTAAAATAAAATAAAATGCGCAAATCTATGTCTAATCAAGCTAAATACAGATAATCTCACCCTCAGAAATGCTTCAGTAAGTTTTTCTCAGACTGGACACCTTCCAGGCCTGGGCACAATTCTTTCCCCTGGTACAGCTCTTGTTCCAGCTCAGGTGATAGCTAGGGGATTCTTCATGATGGCTCCTCTCTCCCTTTGTTCTCTTCCACCCCTTTATATATCTTTTGCATAAGGCGGGAACCCTTTGTCCCTCTGGGTTTCCACCCCCCCCTCACTGGAAAAGCACCAGGTTAAAGATGGATTCCAGTTCAGGTGACATGATCACATGTCACTGCAAGACTTCATTGCCCACTTGCCAGCACACACATATACAGGAAGACTAACAGGTAAACACAACCATCTGCAGACAATGGTCCTGGTTAATGGGAGTCATCAAGATTCCAAACCATCATTAATGGCCCACACTTTACATAATTACAATAGGCCCTCAGAGTTACATTTTATATTTCTAGTTTTAGATACAAGAGTGGTACATTTATACAAATCAAATGATCATACTCAGTAGATTATAAGCTTTGTAATGATACCTTACAAGAGACCTTTTGCATGAAGCATATCCCAGTTACGTTACATTCACTTATTACCATATTTTCTCTAAAACTATCCCAGTTACATTATATTGACTTATTATCAAGTTTTTATAAAACCATATAGACTGCACAACGTCACAGTATGTTTGAAGGAGAAAATACTGACTTGTGTGTGGATGGCAGCGTATCTTCTTACACCAATGGGGATGAGGACATTGTTGGTGGGGATTTGGTTAGACAAACTAACGCAACAATAACATCCCAGTGATTCCTCCAACCCTATATAAATAAAATGCATCTCCTCCTTCAACCAAGTTACCCAGTCAGCCCACTTACCCTGGGAAAGTCTGAGAGTGTATGTCTACAATGCACTGTAAACCTAGGTCTGTGGGATCCGGGCTAATGGACTCGGTGTTTTGAAGCCTGTGCATCAGTGTCCACATTGCCTTATAAACCTGGATTTACAGTTGCTGGACCTGCATCTCACAGCCATGTTAATACATCCAAACTGCACTATGCAGACCTTCTGACTCTCGTCTGTGGCTTGACCTGTGTCCGCACTGCAAAATGACAGGGCTTAGACCCAAGTCATACCGGGACTTAGACTCTGACCCACCCTCCTAGCCAGGTCCTAAGACCAAGGTCGTGAGTGCTTGCTGATCCAAGTCAGACTGATTTGTGTATGGATGGAAAAGGGGCTTGGCTCAAACCTGAGTCAGAGCCTGGGCTTAGTGTGCAGTGTAGACATACCTAGAGAGGCCTTGAAAAGTGCAAGGAAGTAAACAACTCCCTACTGTGTTGGATTAAGAGATTGGTGTCATAGGGAGGGAGTTTCAGAGTTAAAGACCCTTCACTGAGAACACTCCCACTGCCTGCCCCCTCCTACTTAACCTGAAGGTATAGGTCCTCTTGTCTAGAACTGCATTATAGCGTACTACTGAAGTATATTGCATTACACCACTTCCACAAATCAAACTGAATTCCTATACAGATTAGGCACACGCTTATGCCACACAGAAAATAGGGGCCCTGATTCTCCATTAAGTCTCAGCTGTGCTCCAACATAGTGGATAATGGCAGCTACAGGAAATCAGTTTTGGGTCCCTGATCCCCAGCCACCCACCACTGCCAGAAATGGATCTGCGGGATGGGGGTAGGGGAGAGACAGACTCTAAATTCCACTGCTGGCATA
The DNA here is from genome assembly GCF_013100865.1 of Trachemys scripta elegans. Classification (NCBI taxonomy): domain Eukaryota; kingdom Metazoa; phylum Chordata; order Testudines; family Emydidae; genus Trachemys; species Trachemys scripta. Next base: position 211,385,831 of record NC_048298.1, read on the forward strand.
AGCTCTGCCCTGGCATGCCCCTCCTCCTTACTTTGGGGTGGGATGGATAACTGGCATAGAAAGTGGGTATGCCACCTCTGCCAGCTTTACACCTCTGGAGAGAGTCTCACTAGCCAGGGGAATTCTCCAGGATCACTCTCTCTGTCAGTTTAAGTTCACTTTGTGCTGCATAAGAGCCAAAGTGAACTTGGCAGACTGAAGAATCCAGTCTCGCGTTCCTCCCCACTCCCTCCAAAACACGCACGTTCTATATTCTCCTGCACTTTCTATTTCTTTGCTCCCTTCAGGTCTGGCACTGCAACACTCTCTCTCTCCTTCCCCCGTTGTTCCTCATACCAATTCATTCTGCCGCCTCCTTCCGTGTAAGTTCTGCTCTCCCATTAAATTCAACATTCACCCTCTGCTTCCCCTCTCCCTATGCTATACAAGGCTCCTCTTACAGCTGCCATTGGATAAGATGGACAAGTGGGGCTTTATCCAATTAGTCCATTTTAAGCCAGCACTGCACATTTTATATCCTATTTCATTAACTGTCTTATATATCTAAAGAAGGAATTGTTGACACATGTTTAATAAGGACAGGCCAGTGCAGAAGGACAATAATATAATAATCAATACATCAACAACAACAAGAGAAGAGATTGCTGGATTAATAGCTGCAGTCTGACTTCTCATCAATCACTGGTATACAAGTAGATGGGAGAGGAAAGTCTATTCTTCACTTTAGAACAGAGTCACTTGCTGCTGCTCACTTCTCTTCATATCAGTCTAGGTCCTGCAAGTGGTGCCTGGCAATTTGTTCTCTCTAACATGACTAAACCAGGACATCCAATTAAACATAAATCTGACTGTGCATCAGGATCCATTTCTTGGCTAGAGCTAACAGTTACAGCAATGTGTCCAGGTAGTGCTGGTTTTGATAGAATACTTGATAAGACACATATTAAAGGTTAAATGAGAGTTTCACTCTGAGCATTGTACTAGCCATTTTCTTTCCTGAGGCCTCCATAACAATGGGAAAGACAGATATTTCTTGGTCATACAGTGGTCTATGGAAATAGATAAAGATAAAGTATTTACCAACTGCATAAAGACAAAGGCCCATCTTTTGTGTAGGACCAGAATTACAAATTTCCATTCAATGAAGTAGAAAATCTTTTCCCGTTCTAAGATTATAAACTCTTCTGGGCAAGGAACATGACTACCTCTGTGTTTATACAGCATCTACCCCCAATTGACCCCAATTCTGCCTGTGGCCTTTGGGCCATGACACATAATATAAATGACAACATTTTACTGTATCCGTTGAGAGTACAACTAACTGAACAGTGTCTGTTCCTAAACTGCAGTTGTCAGAAGATGAACTCTGCATTCAGACTCTTTCACTTTCAAACCAAAGTTATTCCTTAGAATCAGAGGAGATTTTGTCACTCTGGCTGGAACTAGAACTTAGTAGGCCAGGCCAGGCCAATGACTAAACTACATTCTCGTCCTGCAAAGTTTCAATAGAAAGGCTATCACTTAGCTACAAACAGCAGAAATAAATCTGCGAAGAGAACAAAATAGTTATTGTGCTCCAGTCTCTATTAATCTGGTTATGTAAATTGAACCATATTAGATCATATATCAAGGCTACAACACTAGCCCATATATCAATGGCTTTTCTTTCTCATTAAACTACCTCTGCCAAGGTTGTTACAAACAACCTGATCCTCCTGTCTCTCCCCATCATCTCCCAACTTGATTTTCCATGGCAAGTGCTTCAAGCGGATAGCAGCAAAAACACTGTGCACTACTGAAGGGAGAAGAACAACTGCTGCCTTTTTGCCACTTCCTTGCTTGGAGAGCTATCCCAATGCTGACATGATGAGCTGCCTGGAAGCTGGATCTCGCAATCATACTACCACGTATCTCCAGATTTATTTTCCTCTTTGGAGAGTTATGATCTAAAGCTTTTTCCAGCTACCATGCAGAATATTTTGGAAAAAGAACAAAGATTGGAAAGGAATGGGGTGGTTTATATACATATACACCTCAGTGAAAAGCAGTCACCAGATTTAGCAGCTGTAAAGGGGACACAACAGAGCACAAAGAAGAAAAATAAATGAGTCACACAATTTAATGCAGTCTTGTGGGAAAACAAAAGGCCCAAGTGGTGAACTGCATCACCTACTGGCAGTCCAAAGAACAAAACTGGAGTTACTTAAAAACAAACACACACATCTATCAGCCATCAAATGAGGAAGTACGTCTGAGTCAACAAAATACCTTTTTCATTTTGTACTTTCATATCCATTGAATTAATAGAGAAAGAGAGAGCAAGGAGGTGGCATTCACAGGGACTGCTGTCTATATAAATTACAACACTGTGTTTCAAAGGCATTTCACCATATTTTAGACTGGGTCAACTTGTCTGTCTGCTTATATGGCCCTCTTCACTGTAGCATCTAAACACCTCACAATCACTAATGAATTTTATCTTCGCAACTCCCCTGTGAGGTAGGGAGGTACTAGTATCCCCATTTTACAGAAGAAGACCTGTAGACTAAGTGACCTGCCAAAGATAATACTGAAAGTGTGCAGCTGACCCCAAAATTGGACCCACTTCTCCTGAGTCCCAGTCCAGTGCTCTACCCACTAAACCAAGGATCGGCAACCTTTGGCTTGCGGCCTGTCAGGGAAATCCGCTGGCGGGCCGCGACGCTTTGTTTACATGCAGCGTCCGCAGATTCGCCGATCGTGGCTCCCACTGGCCGTGGTTTGCCGTTCCAGGCCAATGGGGGCTGCAGGAAGGGTGGCCAGCACATCCCTTGGCCCGGGCCGCTATAGGTGTGCTATGAGCTGTTAGCACCAAAAACAGAGATAGACTATGGTGCTGGTGATGGTGATCTTACAGTGGATGTGCCTTCACAAGTGCAAATTCAGCATTGCTAGCTTGATGCTCTGATAAAACTGCACACTACTAATTCAATTTTTTCTTTCATACTCCCAACTCCTTCCTTTTTCGTATGCTATAGTTCAATGTTGTGTTGACATAAACTTGTACCTGGTTACCATATTTCCCCAAATAATAACCACGTTCATGTAGCACTAAAATGATGCATAAAAAAAATTGAACCAAAATTGCAAATCAGGTTTCCCATCAATATAGAAATACATTTCTAGATAACTCTTCCCACCTCTATTTTTATTTTTATAATTTTCAATTATTCTGTTGCTTCATTTCTCTTTGCTTCAATGCTAAGCCAATAAAAAAAAAAGACCTTCTGATAATCAGGATTAAAAGGTGCCAATTCTAACTAACAACTGAAAATAAGCTTCGGGATCTGGGAATTCCTGCTCAACCTAACCCTCAGCCCTTACACTCAATAACTTCCTAAAGCAAAGTGAGCAAAGTTCTTCCTCTACACATTAAAAACTTTTAGGGTGGTCCTCAGAGGACAAAACGATAAATCATATCCTTGATACAAGATTGAAGTTGGTTCCTTATTCATAATTCCCAGTGAACCAACTTCAGCCTTGTAATGTTTCTGGAATTTAAACACTCTAGTACAGTGGTTCTCAACCAGGGGTACGCATACCCTTGGGGGTACACCGACATCTTCCAGGAGGTACATCAACTCATCTAGATAGTTGCCTAGTTTTACAAACAGGCTACATAAAAAGCACTAGTGAAGTCAGTACAAAGTGAGGTGGAACGTGGGTGTACGTGAGACAAATCAGACTCCTGGAAAGGCTGAGAGCCACTGCTCTACTTAAGACACTCTGTTCTTCTGAAGCTCTGGTCTCAACTATGGATTACATTATGCATGGAGAGAGCCATCGTCAGCAGGACAAACTGTGCTCTATAGGAATTCTGTCCCTTCATCTGCATTCTCACTGACATCTGCTGTATTCCGTTTAGCAAATGTAATGCTTGTGAAAGACGCTAGACAGTGCTGAAGGATGAAGTTGTCTGTTTATCCACAGAATAGCCCTAACCCATGCAATAGGATGTATCAACCCTGATTCGGAGGGACTGCCTTTCTGAGCTAGAGGGTAGCTCATTCTGCAGGCCCATTTGGTTCCTGGTCTCTCTAGTGAGATGACAAGACAACCCACACAGCCAGCACTCCTGTTCGCATTATGGACACTGAAGCCCTAGGAAGTGAATTTAGGGTTAGTCTATACTAGAAGGGCTACGTTGGCGCAGCTGTACCGATGCAGCTGCACTGCTATAACATGTCTGGTGAAGACACTGTGCCGATGGGAGAGAGTTCTCTTGTTGGCATAATAAATCCACCTCCACAAGAGGCGGGAGCTATGTTGGCGGGAGCAGCTCTCCCACCGACATAGTGCTGTCCACACTGACACGTAGGCCGGTGTCACTGATGTTGCCCCCGGGGTGGTTTATTCATACCCCTGAGCGCCGTAAGTTATACCAAAGTAAGTGATTGTGTAGACCTGGCCTCAGACTCCCAACGTGTTTGAGGCAGCGATTGTCATTCACTATGTATTATTTGTACAGTAACTCGCATACTGGAGTCCAACCTTGCTGAGGTCTCTAGGTGCTGCCACATTATAAATATTAAATAATAATAACAAATTTCAAATAGGCTGCTGAAATGTTATCAGATGGCAAGAACTGGCCGGTAATGACTGGGTCACATTCAGACCAATGATCTAAAGTTGAGAAGTACTATTCTTGGCTCTAGCATTTACTACCAGATACAGTTCCTTGCTATGGAATTAACAGATGTCAGAATCATCCTCTTTTTCCTCAACGGGACTAAAAGGTTAAGGCCAAAGTGTAGCTGCCTTGCTCAGGTGGGTAGCTGCATTGGCTTATCAAGCATTTAACATGTTAACACTGCAAAAAGGGAACATGTGATCTGTCACCATGCTGAATCACGCTATTTGCCATTCACTACAACCCTAGATCCCTTTTCCTGTAACCCCAAGGTCACCAATATTTCCCTGTGCGTTTGCTTATTTCAAAATGTTAATTAACTTGTTCCAGCCCACTTCATCCATCCAAGATCACAACTTTTATAGTGAGGGTCCCATCAGTACCGATATGCAATATGCACTGGGAAGTACGTTGTTAGTCCACAATGTTAGTACGTACGAAGGAAGAAGAGTGAAAGAAAGAAAGAAAAAATTAAATGGACACCCAGTTCTCCCACTGATTTCAGTCAGACGAGGCTTGGATCCCGCTGTCTCCTCTGTTTTCCAGAAATGGAAGCCATGCAGAATCCTTGAGGCCCCTGACTTTCACTTACAAAGACTGACATCAAAGAAATAAAGGGAGGCTTATTTTTCAGGCTCAATAATGTGGGCGCGATTAATAAAATATCCCTCAACTTTCCCTGTGTATCAAATGGAGGGACATATCTGTGCTGTTCCTGTTGAGCGTGTCACCTTTTCATTCATAAAAGACAGCTTGTATCTTTAATCACTTTGCCAGAATAATAGCAGAGAAACAAGCACTTGATTGCCTGTGTTATCAGACACTATTGGAAAAGTCTAGATAAGGCTGCTGAACGACCTTAGCCTATTAGTATTCCACATGCAAACACTTCCCCATAACCCAGAGTCATCGGTATCCCAGCAACCCTTAAAATTTCATTCTCACTGAATTGCCAGATCTTTATCAAAATATAATTACAGTCTTAATTTGGAAGATAAATTTTGATTGCATGTGCTGTGCCAAACGAAAAAAAAAATCAGGTACGACACAGCTAAGGTACAAATTCTTAAATGTATATCTCCATATCCAGACATTGCTGCAGTTCCCTTCTCCCTGTGATTGGGAAAGGTGAACTAGGACAGAATGTTGGAAAATGATAGGTGGAAGAGGGAGGGAGTGCAAGAAAATGCCAGTGAGACATCAAATTAAGTTTGCAATAAAAAAAAGCAGTGAAGTTTTTCCAAGTTAGAAGTCTGCAGTTGCGTATGGAGTACAGGCATGCTATTCTGAAGCTATATGATAGAAATGTGACTGACAGTGTCACGGGGTGCAATTCAGACCAGTGAGAGGATGTGTCAGCACTTGTATTATAACCCTAAGTGCCCCAAAATGCTTCTGCTATGGTGGCTCCCTGCCAGGGACATACAGAGTCAGCGGCCAGCATGTACTTCATGGTTCTATATACTGTACAGCTCTGATTCAACCACTTTGAATCCAACAGCCTGCCAGCAGTTATCATAGACATTTTCTGGTCTTATCAGACTTGGTTAATGTTAGCAGGTGACCCCAAGACACCCTCAGTCGTGAACTTTCCCAAGCCCATGTGTTCTGCAATGACCAGCTCTCTCCTGCAACATTCAGAGGAACAATAAGGTCTTGTTTTCTTCTTCAAAGAGACAAAAGCACATTACAGCTTATTGATTCAACTGGGGTGAATACACCCCTTCCTTCAAGCTCAGGACTGAACTGGTTTATAGTAAAAATAAAACATTTAACAACAATAGGACATAGGTTAAGTGATGCCATGTAAAAGAAATGGAAGTTGAGATGGTTACAATAAAATGAAAGTGAAAATATGCATCTAAAAGTCTAAAACTCAATCTAGGAAGGCACAGGCTTTGTTCAAGATGGTTTCTCTCATCAGTCATTCTTCTTCCCAGCCATGGCTGACTTCCCCTCAGACATGACCTTCCACAGAAGTACAAGGTGCTGTCTTCCCTTATATTCTTACATGAAAGATCTTTGCCTAAGCAGGATTCTCACCTATATTCAGATCCCAGAGACTTCAACCCCTCCTTGGATGAAGGCCCTGTCTTTCTCAGCTTGCGAGAGCTCTGACCCCTTGTGTCTGTCTAGTGATGGATGCCAAAATGGCTCTCTGTCTCTGCTTATATCTCTCAAAGTTCTATGATGTTATTTCAAGAGGCAAGATGACCTCCTGCTGTTTTTCCCTTCCTGTGGGCTTCTCTCCCCACTGCTGAGTTGACTGTAAATGGGGAGTCTATTGTTTTTGGTCACACCTTGCTTTATTTCATTGGCGACAAATAGATAGCTGTGATATTCCCTGCTATCTAGAAGAGACCTGTTTCTCCCTTTTTTTGGTCACAGACTGTAAAGCATATTAATGAGTATCCATAATTCCTTACAGAGTGTTAATACATATAATTCACAATGATATTAATCACCAGTGAGTCATAGGCTTTCACAGAACACCACAATTGTTATACTTTTATAAATAAAGTACTATTGTATACAATCAATCAGTTGATTCAATTGCTTATCCTTAGGGGTTCAGACCCCCTCCCCCAGTCTTTATAGTCCAGATAAAGTTTCTCTTCCCTGCTGGGGCACAGACACCAAGTGTCTCCTTCCCTGTTTGTTAGCTTGATAGCTATGTTTACCCAATGTGTAAGTGGATCTTTATTGTCTCTGCCTGATGACCAGGCTCGTCAGAAAAGCAAACACACATTCCTTTGTTTAGGGCAGACCTGTTTACCAACTCCCACTGACATGCCTGGTTTAAACAGGTTAGTCATAATTCCAGCATACATCAATAACTCTTAATACTGTGTACTACATTACACAAGAATATTAATGATCAGTAAGATATGTCATTGGAAAACTAATAATATATGACCCCTATTAGATACAGATTACGACCATAGTGAGTTGATGCACACTAAATTGTTCAGACCAGCTGAAACTCATTACCTGATACCTGTGAGCCCCTTGCCCTTTGGCACTGGGATGCTTCTAGGGTCATAATGTGGTATTTTTTGAGTCCGATACTTTATAAAGAAAGTGGAGATTGTAGAGAACTTGTCAATTCTGTCCACTGTTGTTTTCCCCCCTGCAAGGTTGAGTAAAATCAGCGATTGTTTTATTGTCACTTCCAAAGGGATCTCAAAGTGTTAGTGCCACAATGGGCTGCATATTTGGCAAGATGACCAAATGCTAATACTAAGTAAAACACTTCCAAAATCCCTTTCATAGTTTCTTCCTTTAAATAAGGTCTTCTGACCCTAAGAACCTTGCTGTTATGGGGATGAACTAAATGGGGGCACTTTTCCTTTAATGATGATGGAGCCCTATGTATAAAGATACATGACCATTCAATTGCCTGGTGTCTTATAGGATGTAGAACAGCTGTTAACCCACTTATGGGGGGCTAGGATCTTTTTCACAAGCTGTCTGAAGACAGGGGAAGCCATATAAGTTATGCAGTATACCAAAATCATCTGTTTGGCTAGACCATGTGCCATTATGAAGATAAGCTGGGTCTGATTCTGCTCCCATTCACATGGTGCAAGATCACATCATATGTGCAGTAGTATGGAACTGGTGTCAGAAATCCTGTCCCTCTACTGAAAAAAGAAAAAAAAAAAAGCCATCAAGGCCATACTTCTGGGAGAGGAGAGTTACTTCAGGTATTTCCAAGAACTGAAATAGTCACGAGGGTTAAAGGATTTCTCCAAAACTCAAACAAATAGCCTAAAATAGAAGATAGAAGGGTTAAGAACAAGGAGGTGGTTAGCTGCAAGTAACACTAATTATTTAGTTTCTATATTAGCAAGGGTCTGATTCTCCTTCCAAAAACACTTCAGTTCCACCCTACTGACATCCAAGAGGGAAAAAAGGTAATGACTTGGACAGCAATGGTATCTCAAAGTATAATGCAATTAGATGCTTGACCTTAGTGGTTCTTGGCCACATGCATAGGCTTGAGCTCAGGAATTTCCCTCAAGGATATATTCACAGGGACCTTGAATTATTTTTAGTGCCCTCTGCAGCACTGAGCTAGGTTCATCTTCTTGGGACCAATGGGCATATCCCTTGCAATTGCCTTCCTGTGGAGGCCTTTGGCTAAATCTCAGTCTTTCCTGACCTGTTTCGATGGTTTTGCCACTTCCTGTGTGTGCCATAAAACATCCTCTTTAACTCACATTTTATCTTTCCTTCCCCCTCCACTGTATCCCCATACCATTTGGATCATACATGAACAACACACACAGCAAACCCTCCCTTTTGCTTTCCATCTCCAGGAGGGATCATGCAAATCGGGACTATCTACAACAGCAAGTAAACTTTGTCAATTAAACAAGCATAAGAGTTACATTTTAGGAAGAAAGAGCACGTCAAAGTTAACAATGAGAAGGTAAGAGTTCCCATGTGTCACAGTCCTATTTAACCATCTGCCTTCTTCAGAGCCAATAAACCGTTTGTAGCCAAGGTCTGGAGTAAAGAAACAAGATAACCAACTATGGGCCAGATCCAAAGCTCTTTGAGTCCAAGTCCAAAGTCCATGGAGATACTGCTACTAAACTTCGATGGAGGTTTTCAGTCAGCTACGTGGAGAATCTCCACTTCATGAAAACCACCCACCATCCCTGACGTTACCAGACACCTCTGTGGACAGTTTCAGTAGGAAGGTCTTGGGCTGAACCATTCTCATCTTAGGGGTGGAACCCTCTGAACAGGGGTGAGGCGTGTTGCGGGGGGGAGGAGTGAGGACTTGGGCACTGTTTAGGGTGACCAGATGTCCCGATTTTATAGGGACAGTCCTGATTTTTGGGTCTTTTTCTTATATAGGCTCCTATTACCTCCCACCCCCTGTCCCAATTTTTCACACTTGCTGTCTGGTCACCCTAGCACTGTTGCTGCAAGTCACACACAGGTCCCTGGTTTTTGGACAGACAACTCTAGTCTCCAGATAATGTCAGTTGCGAGTCTTTCACTTAAAATGAATCAAGGCAAAAAAATCCCAGAACACTAGAGTAGTGGGAGAGCAACATTTGGCCTTTACAGGAGCCCTCAGCTAGGCAGGATGAAGCAATGCTCATCCCAGACTCATAGTTTTCTTTTTCTATTCTAAATGAATTCATTTGCTGCTAGTGAAGGGTGTCCCACTGAAATCACTGGAGAATGAAGTTCCCTATCCACAGGCCAGCATAGACAGCAAATTCAGTCTAGCAACACAGAGGTGGAAGTCTCCATATGCCAGGCCCTTTATCTCAGCACTGCAGGTCACCCACTTCACCACCAATCCTGTGCACACTTTCCCTCCTAAAAATAATCCCATAAGCACTTTCTGATACCAATGACAAAGAGGCATGTGCCTAGATAAAACAGAGCTCTTGTAATCTGAAGACTAGACTTAGATTTAAGTAACACTTTAAAAACACTGCTTTTGCTGCCAAGACTTGCCCATTCCATAGGAACCAGACTGAAGGTGCAGTTGGGGTGGGAGAAGGGAAGGAATAGTGGATTTGCTTTCCCAGTGCACCATGACATGTTGTAGGAGGAGGAGTTCAAAATGACCTCCAGTCATAATAGACTGTAAAAAGAACCTTATGCTTCCCTGACATTCTTCATTCCAAGCTTATTCACAGGTCGCAACAAATTTCCCAATCCGTTACAGCCATTAATATTCTCTGTAAATAAAGCATCATATTTGTCAATCAGCAATATTGCTCACTCTGCTCTCAATTTTTCTCCCTGTCTTCTGCATTCTTGAACCAAAACCTCCAAACTTCTTACTCACTGTTGCCATCATAACCTGAATGGCACTAAAACCTATAACAGATATGCCACAAGTTCCTAGTAAGCAAGAAACAGGCATTGTTTGATTAGTAATCTCAGTGCTTCTGTCAAGTAAAAAGCAGGCAAGTCTTATCCATTGGCGAGGGGAAGTACGGGAGAGGAACGCTACGTGATTACCATAGCCATGCTTAAAAGTCAACTTGGCTATCTCTGCCTTTAGAGCAAATAACATGAAAACAAAGCACTGACCCAAGATACACTGCAAAAATTACACAAGTAGCAAAATATTTGGAAATAGCAGCATCACTTAATAATTGTCCACCATCTTGGCCCGATTATTTTACCTTTTATAGAATTTTCTTAATGGCTTTTATTAAAAAAAACAACAACCACCAAACACAGCCTGACTGCTGCTGAAGATTCCAGGTACAAGCAAGCAGAAAAAGCCAGTTGTGCTGCTGCATATCCAAGGAACAGCCTAACATTCCATTGATCTCTATGAAAGACAGCAACAGGGCCGGCATGGTGGCGGGACCAGCAATGGAAGGGTTAATGCATGGTATTAAAAATTCTTCTCTCAGACAATTAGAAAAGCCCATTTTATGTTCACATTTTGCACCCTGTTCCAATAAAATAAATAAATCCCTCCCAATAAAAACTGGCTTTCAAAAGAAAAAAAACAGAAGTCTCCAAAGGAAGATTCAAATGGTGTGCCACAGATGAATGAATCTTCCTTCCTTTTACATCAGCATTAAATGCGACAAAATACCTGAGCCCTTTCCCTTCCACCAGTGATTTGAAAAGTACATGATTTCCTGTGCAGGGAGCTCTGTGCTTGGCAACCTCTGCATCTCCATTTCTGACTAGTAGCATAAATGCTGCATTCTAAACTCTAGCATGCAATGACAAGGATTCACACAACAGATAAAAATCCATTACTAGCAAGGCAAAACTTCAAATAAACTAAAAAGGCATTTTGAAAACCAGACAAACACTGAAATCAAAACCTCACAGCACAGAGAAAAAAAAAATATGGCCTTTGCTTGACCCAAAAATAAAGGACTACAAGAACTGGTCTGCATAGGAGTGAAAATAAATTACCATTGTGAGGACTCTCAGTCATTTAGAATCTCCAGTCAATGCTGAGAATCATTCTGGGACTGCAGGTTTTTCCTCTAACTTCATTCACCAGCTGTGTGAGGAATTAGTTAAAAATGACATCACTGCTGATTCTTCCCCCCACCTATCCCCATTCACATTCACTTGCTAAAACAGCTCAAGCGGCTCGTCTCACCCCTGCATTGGCTAGTGAACCAGTCCCATCCGAATTCTGGGTTCTGTAGCTGACCATGCCAATTTGTGTCAATGCAGGACAGCAGATGCATTTCTTTGAAGTCTTGTACAGTATCCCCAATAGAATCTACTTTAAAGATACAATAGTCTGTCCCTTAAGAAATCATAATAGTTCTAACCTCATTATGCATAATAGATTACAGAACCAGCTCCATTTAAAGGCAGGTTTCAAGCAGGCAAACATTCATGTTTGAAGCAATAGTGAGAGAAACAATCTCTTTTGGGTTCTGCCTTTTTCCTCTTCTTTCATAAAGCAGAGGGCCCTCTCTGGTGGTTTTCTGTATCCATGTTGCATTAGGACTGCAATCTATCTCCCTCTCCTCCCCCAAACGTGACATCATCAGAACCTGACTCCAACTCTACTACTGTAGAAAAAATAATTCTGAATAGGAACTACCTGGGATGAGGTCATCTAGAGGACCAAAGTGATGCTGAAGCCTGTGTAGCTTCTTACAAAAAACTGCCATCTGAATTTATTAACCCTGTATTTGCTGGAGATCAGGCCACAAAACTTCCATTCTGAAATCAGATTTATTTCCATCACAATAGGCTCTATATTCTGTAATCACCTGGGATGGACAGTGCATAGATACATCCATAACATTCCCTGGCATACATAATTCACCTTGTAATGGTTTACATCCCTTACCTAACTGCTGAAGAGGATGCTGCAGCAAAATCCCTCATCCAGCAGACAAAACTGGTGCAAGGAAGCCAGCTTGCTGGCCCACAGCATAAACACTCCAAACACTCCTCTGCACGCTGAAGATCTTCAGTCTAAACATTACTAAAAGGAAACCTTCTAAAAATAATTTCACCTCTGACTCATAGCTGCAGCTCCTTGACTACAGCCACAAACTCAGCAGCAAAGCAGAAGGCCAGCCACAAAGCAGGGCCTTCTGCTCAGCCTGGCTGTTCGTTACTAAGGGCACAGACATCCCTATTTCCCATACCTTTGTATTTTCTTCTTGGGTAGCGTTGGAGCTTGTACTGGGAGTTGCCCATCCCCGATGTGGCCAGAAGACACCACACAACATCCTTGGTAAACCCCACTGGTCTAATGGACGACAGCTACTTGGTTCTGCATCCTCTCTCATGCACTCTCAGGCTAACAGCAGCAGAGTCTGAAGCAGCAGCAGCAGCAGCAGCTACAGCACTGGCAGAAAAGAGGAGTCTGTGTACATGTGCATGTGTATTACTATTCTGTGTATATACATCTATAGATGCTGGATCTCAGTATTGCCGATTACTAATACCACTATATAGGTCTAGAATATTTCACCAGTAGCAAACATAACACACATACTATATAGGTATGTGTACAGAGATTTATTTGTGCAGTACATGCATATAAATGAATCTCTACACACATACAAAGGTTTGTGTTTGTGCAACGCTTAGTATAATGGGGTCCTGGTTCAGGCCTGGGGTTCCTAGGCAGTACAATAATATCTGCCCCATGCAGACCCTGCTGATGCACTCTAAAAGGTACCAAGAGCACGTTAACATA